>NC_090764.1:4578513-4588513 GCF_036898095.1 Palaemon carinicauda
AAAGGCCTATTTACAGCAGATGCAGCAAAGAGCTACTTATAACAAAGACAGCAAAGGCCAATTTACAGCAGAAGCAGCAAAGGCTTATTTATAACAGATGCAGCAAAGGCCAATTTACAGCAGATGCAGGAAAGAGCTACTTATAACAAAGACAGCAAAGGCCAATTTACAGCAGATGCAGCAAAAGCCAATTTACAGAAGAGACAGCAAAGGCCAATTTACACTAGATGCAGCAAAGGCCAATTTACAGAAGAGACAACAAAGGTCAATTTACAGTAGACAGCAAAGGTCAATTTACAGAAGACACAGCAAAGAGCTACTTATAACAAAGACAGCAAAGGCCAAGTTACAGCAGATGCAGCAAAGAGCTACTTATAACAAAGACAGCAAAGGCCAATTTACAGCAGATGCAGCAAAGAGCTACTCATAACAAAGACAGCAAAGGCCTATTTACAGCAGATGCAGCAAAGGGCTACTTATAACAAAGACAGCAAAGGCCAATTTACAGCAGATGCAGCAAAGAGCTACTTATAACAAAGACAGCAAAGGCCAATTTACACCAGATGCAGCAAAGAGCTACTTATAACAAAGACAGCAAAGGCCAATTTACAGCAGATGCAGCAAAGAGCTACTTATAACAAAGACAGCAAAGACCAATTTACAGCAGATGCAGCAAAGAGCTACTTATAACAAAGACAGCAAAGGCCAATTTACAGCAGATGCAGCAAAGAGCTACTTATAACAAAGACAGCAAAGGCCTATTTACAGCAGATGCAGCAAAGAGCTACTTATAACAAAGACAGCAAAGACCAATTTACAGCAATTTACAGCAGACAGAGCAAAGTCGTATTTATAACAAATAGTAAAACCAGAGATAGCTTCACATTTCATAAAGACCCCGATAGCTTCTTTCAACTTCGACCAGTCAGGTTGTTTTCCTAATGAACACCTCTCAGGAATCTAAATATCAAAGCAATAACGATTCATTTTATATACAAATAAAACATTGCAATGGAGACGAATAAAGGAATAAATGGATGCTGTATCGGAGATTCAAGTCAAGAGAGCAAAATTGATAGGTGTTATTGATGATTCAAATGTATCTGAATTCAGTCCTCTGAAGGAGGGAAACACGTGGATGAGCTTTTCAAATACATAAATAAATTTCAATAAATATAAATGCAAACAGTTAACAACTGGGATAAGGAAGTTAACTAACACTATATAAGGTAAGGAATAGGTTTAGAAGCGCATTTAAAATATAGAAAAGTGCATTACCTTTTCATAAAGTATTTTTATTTTTTTTTTAAATGATATCAGCACAACAATTTAGGAAAAAATCCTCTTAACAAAGTAAAAACAAAAGAATCTGATGCTTTAGAACAAAAGTTAAATGAATGATCGTTTCAATATACTTTTTAAAAAGCAGGAACAGTAAAAAAAAATTGAAAAAAAAATATCCTCTTATAAATTAAGCACAAAGTATTTTTATTTCTTTTAAATGACATCAGCACAAGATTTTGGGAAAAAAAATCCTTAATAAATCAAGAACAGAAGAATGTGATGATTTAAACTACAATGAAATTCGTGATCGTTTCCACATAATTTAAAAAATAAGTAGAGCACGAAAATTTGGAAAAAAAATATTAAAAATTAAGCACAGAAGAATCCACTGTGCGAATAAAGATAAATGAGACTTCATCTCCCCCTTATAGACGATCGACTTGATTAACACAAGGGGATTGTTACCTGAATAATCTCTCGTATTTGAGGTGACAGAGACAAAAGGGGGAACAGATTCACATCTATCGTCAATGGCAAAGGAATTGCTCGAAGAATATATTGAGCAGATTACATAATTAACGAATGGGGACAGGTAATTCGGACACCTTGGCGTCATTATAGATTGTTCGAGATTATATTAGAGTAGGAAGAAGTATGAAGAGTTATAACAACAAAGGTTTATCATTATTACCCTTATTATTATCACTAGATAAGCTACAACCTAAGTTGGAAAAGCATGATGCTATAAGCCCGAGGGCTCCAATAAGGAAACTATTCCAGTTAGGAAAGGAAATAAGGACACAGATCTATAATAGTGTGCCTGAGTGTACCCTCAAGCACGAGAAAAGTTACAAACCTAGATGGAAAAACAAGATGCTATAAGCCCGAGGGCTCCAATAGGGAAAATAGTCCAGTGAGGAAACGAAATAATGAAACAGATACAATGAAGGCCGATTCACACGACCCGTTTTCTTTCCAACAGGCTGGGTGGTGGCTAACCGCCGTCGAAATGTTGTACATTCACACGAGGCGTTCCATATCCGTTTACCAGCGTGCAGTTTTCATTGTTTACTTAGACTCTGTCACGTGAGGACCGAGTAAATTACGATAATTTTGACACTTTAAGATGTTGGTTGATAACTGTGTTGATAAAATAAGTTATGCAACTTCATAATGCTTTATGCACTATGCCAAGAATATTAAAATTGCGATAAATTACCTGTTTTATTTAATGCCTCTCCAGTAATTTTCCATATTGCGATAAATTACCAGTTTTATTTAATGCCTCTCCAGTAATTTTCCATATCTTTTATTTATGTAAATTATTTCTATACATCTTGTTTGCCATGTCAAACATCTCATACCCTTGAAAAAGTTCAATTAACCTCTAATACATGGTGTCAACAACAAACTAACTAATTTCTATGACTCTATACTATGAGGAAAAGTCGGGGTTGTAGGCCACGAAACGAACGGGTACAATACAGGTCCTCGTTCACACAAAACATCATCCACCCGCTAGTTGGGACGGGTGGCTAACGTCCGTCAAACCGGACGAGGTTTCTTGAGAAGAAAGCCGAGCCGCCTCGGAAGGGCGACGTCCGAGGGCCGCCGTCTGCCTGACGGGTCGTGTGAACAGTTGCATTTGAATACACGTAAGAAACCTAGACGCCGCTTAACCGACGGCGAGCCTGTCGGAAAGAAAACGGGTCGTGTGAATCGGCCTTAATGCCTGAGTGTACCCTTAAGCACGAGAAAACTTACAACCCTAGTTGGAAAACCAAGATATTATAGGCTAGAGTGCTCCAAAAGAGGAAAATAGCCCAGTGAGGAAAGGAAATAAGGACACAGATATAATAGTGTGCCGCCTGAGTGTACCCTGAAGCAAGAAATATACAAGGTAAGCTATAACCTTAGTTGGAAAAAGGATGATGCTATAAGCACAAGGGCTCCAACATAGAAAATAGCCCAATGAGGAAAGGAAATAAGGAAACAGATAAAATAGTGTGCCTGAGAGTACCCTCAAGTACGAGGAAACCCAGCTAAGTTACAACCCTGGATGGAAAAACAAGATATCTTAAGCCCGTTGGCTCCAATAGGGAAAATAGTCCAGTGAGGAAAGGGTATAAGGAAACAGATAGAATAGTGTGCCTGAGTGTACTTTCAAGCAAAAAAATATACAAGCTAGGCTATAACCTTAGTTGGAAAAAAGGATAATGCTATAAGCACAAGGTCTCCAACAGAGAAAATATACCAATGAGGAAAATAAATAAGGAAAAAGATAGAACAATGTGCCTGGGTGTACCCCTAAGCAAGAGAACTCTACCCTAAGACAGTGGAAGACCATGGTATAAAGGCTACGATTCTGGACATATATACTAAGTTTGGTTGCTTATTTGTTTAATAACAGAAGGGTTGTGATGGCCGATGTGGTAAAGTCCCTCGCTGGTGAACACCAGACTGAGGTTCGAATCCCACTCAAACTCTTTAGTTTCTTTGGTCGCTACAACTTCACCATCCTTGTGAGCTAATGATGGGGGGTTTGGGAGAGCCTATAGATCTATCTGCTGAGTTATCAGCAGCCATTGCCTGGCCCTCCTTGGTCCTAGGTTGGGTGAAGAAAGGGCTCGCTGATCATATGTATATATGGTCAGTCTCTAGGGCATTGTTCTGCTTGATAGGGAAATGTTAATACCCCTGGGCTCTGCCATTCATGAGTAGACTTTAAACCTTCAATTGTCAGCAGATCGAAAAGGAAATCATATTTCGACAAATTTCTCCATATTTTCAGGGACAGCAAATGCTCAGGTATAATATATGTTAAGAATGCATCCTTTAGTAAAATAAAGTTTGATCCCAATGTTCATATATGCTGGGTATCGTTATAATGAAAAAAAAAAAAATTTCTTCCATAAAATTTGTATTAAATCATATATCAGTAAAATATCAAATTTCAAAATTCTGTTGCAAACAGTAATTCAGTAACACCTGTACCATTTTTCTCTGGCATTTAATTGTATTTAATGTAATATATTCTAAAAAAAAAAAAAAGTATGTAAAGGAATCTGAAAATCGAATCGAAAAATTTAACTGAGTGAAAAATTTAAACTGCAATATATATTTCGCAAATCACATATACCATGATTCCTCTTTATCTTGAGCAATTAATTCCGTTTCTGCTCTGGAACTCAAAAAAACGTAATGATTAATTTTTATTTCATTTTGAGCATTGCATATTACATTACGATTAGTTGCATGCGACGTCTGGTGTCAAGAACAAGCATTAAATATTTGATTTTTAGTTTTCATGATTGTTTTGAACAATCCAATTTGTTAGAATATGCACTAAAAACCTTTTAAAGATTTCTTTCATACATTAGGGTTGCGGTGGCCTGGTGGTAGCGTCCTTGCCTGGTGATTGCCAGACTAGGGTTCGAGTCCCTCTCAAACTCGTTAGCTCCTTTGGTCGCTGCAACCTCACCATCCTTTTAAGCTAAGGATGGGGGTTCGGGGAGCCTATATATCTATCTGCTGTCATCAGCATCCATTGCCTGGCCCTCCTTGGTTCTAGCTTGGGTGGAGAGCTGGGGCTTGGGTGCTGATCATTATGTAATATGGTCATTCTCTAGGGCATTGTCCTGCTTGATAGGGCAATATAACTAAGGGTCACTAAGCACTTTAACAAGACAGTTATTCTCAAGTACATACCAAACTGATTATGGACAATTTCATGAGACCACTCTTCGCTTAAAGGTTAAAGGTGTCTGGTTTCAGTTCTAGTTTCATCAGAATAGATACTCATAAGAACGTCAGCAGGGCAAGCTTAACTCTCCAATGTTGTACCCAACCACAGCAGTGGCCTCCCCAGAAAACCGTTTGAACTCACGGTCCCTGGCGGGGATCGATCTGCCGCGATGCGAATGCAAGGCAACACGTTACTGCTGTACTAGTCAGGAAGCTTAGACAGTAAAGTAGTCAGGAAGCTTAGACAGTAAAGTATGAACAGAGTAATATGGCAAGGAGGTATAATGAAATAATAATCTATAACCTATAAAAAGAATCACTTAAGTATAATGAAGCTCCAAAGGATTGTGAGATGCTTCGGTCATATGGAGAAAATGGAGATCATTACTTTTTTTAAGTGACTACACAGTAAGACGGATGAAGGTCAGACAGCCCTTGGGAAGTTGGGTGTGAATTGGGCTTTGGGAAGAAAGGTCTGAAGATATTAATAAAGTACGTACTATGTTGGGTGTACGAAAGACTCCTGATGATATCTCTTTGTAGGGTTATAACTGAGGAAATTTACTTTATAGGGGATTCCTTCTCGAGTCAGCAGTCAAAAATAGAATGTAAGAGGCCCTCATGTTGCATTAGGGTGTATATATATATATATATATATATATATATATATATATATATATATATATATATATGTGTGTGTGTGTGTGTGTGTGTATCTATATGTATATATGTATATATATAAATATATATATGTATATATGTATATATATAAATATATATATATATATATATATATATATATATATATATATATATAGTTTATATATATATATATATATATATATATATATATATATATATATATATATATATATATACAAATTCATGTATACATAGATATGTACATATACATACATATATACAAATATGCATGTACATATAAAACATACAAAAATATACATAACTATCTATCTATATATAGCCTATATGCGTATACATAGTTTATATATTTAGGTATATGTATAGTATATATAATGAGAGAGTGTATGTGTGTGACCAAATATGCGAGAGCGTGTGCGTGCGCATACAAAAATAAACTGGTTACTAATTGGCATCTGTTCAAGACGTAATATCCATTAAGGAAATTTATCATCTTGCTTCTGTAACAAGGACGAAACCCTTTACTTAACAAATGACTCCGATATCATATCAATTAATATGAGTAAAAAAAAACTACTCGAGTTCTTTAATTGCATTTTAGTTAAAGGAAATTCCAAATTCATTCATCAGGAACTATTGAGAACTACCGAAGATATCAGATGAAAGGATGAAATTGACTGGATATCGAAACTCTCGAGTTTGCTTGCAATATTTTTTTTTTTTTTTTTTTTTTTTGGTATTGCTGAGCTTGTTACAAAATTAAGGATTTTCTTTGAAAGAATTGAAGCTAATTGGAGTTTTCTCGTAAATAATTGACGTTATTTAAAGAAGCAGGGAATATTCGAAGTTTCAATATATAGCTAATATGGTTTTAAAGTGCTTAAAGGTCACTCATGAATGGCAGAGGAAAGGGACAGTGACATTGCCCTTGCAAGCAGGGCAATGCCCAAGAAAATGAGACTCTATATATATATATATATATATATATATATATATATATATATATATATATATATATATATATATATATATATCTATATATATATATATATATAGATATATATATATATATATATATAGATAGATAGATAGATATATATATATATATATATATATATATGTATATATATGTATATATATATATAATGATCAAAACCCAAGACCCCCCTCCACCCAAGCTAGGACCAAGAAGGTCCAGGCAATGGCTGCTGAAGACTTAGCAGATAGACCTATAGGCTCCCCCAAAACTCACTTCCTTAGTTCACAAGGATGGTGAGATTACAGCGACCAAAGAAACCAACGGGTCTGAGCGGGACTCGAACCCCAGTCTGGCGTTTACCAATCAGGGACGTTACCACATCGGCCACATAGTTAAAGGAAAAACAACAAATAACATGAATTGATAAACATAGAATTCGCAATTAAAAATAGTTAACAAATTAACTGGCGCTTAAAATCCATCAAAATATTTAAAATTATTATTATTATTATTATCATATTTATGAATACTACTACTACTACTACTACTACTACTACTACTACTACTACTGCTGTACTACAAGCTACGCCCCAACCTTAGTTGCAGGATGCTATAAGCCCAGGGGCTCCGACAGGGAAAAATAGGACCAGAGAGGAATGGAAACAAGGAAATAAATAACACAAAGAGATTTTGGGTTATCAATTGTAAAGCTTTTTAAAGAAAAAATACTTATGTTTTGGTGGGAAAAGTTTAGAATTTTAACTTTATTGGGGAACAAACTTTATAGATAAGATTTAAATTTCTGTTTATCACATTTTCCATCAATTGTTTATTTTTATCCATTTTATTTAATTTAGCACAGCCAGCCAGTAAGAAGACGCAAGTCAGCCGTTGAATCAAAGCTCGTCTATATCCTTTCCATCTACTCAACCCTAATATACCCTTAATATCTCCTTCGACGAAAATGGGGCAATGAAAACCTCCCGTAGGACATGGCCCTATGGAAGCAATATAACAAAAGGCGTTCTTTGCGTCCTTTCTTTTAAGGAACTATTTCGAAATGTTATTTCCCCCGGGGTGGGGTGGAGGGGGGGTGGGGGAGGGGGCTCAAGGGGGCGTCTGAGGACCCAAAGGTATGTATTGTCATTTTTTCGTTTTTCACAATCACTGGTTCACAGTTTCTTTTTTCTATCTTTGTAGGAGTTTTGGAAAGAAGTGAAGAGAGTAAGGAAGGCTGGCCCAAGAATTGAAGAGACAGTGATATGGGAGGTTGTTAAAAGGAGAGGAGGCAAGGAAAAGATGGCCGGAATATTTTGAAAGTTTACTGAATGTTGAGGATAATAGGGAGGCAGATATAATTGCTGTTCCAGGTGTTGAGGTGCCAGTGATGGGAGATGAGAATGAGAAAGAGATTACAATAGATGAAGTGAGGAGAGCACTAGATGAAACGAGAGTAGGAAAAGCGTCTGGTATGGATGGTGTGAGAGCTGAGATGTTGAAGGAAGGGGGTGTGACTGTACTTGAATGGTTGGTGAGATTGTTTAATATGTGTTTTGTGTTGTCAATGGTACCAGTAGATTGGGTTTGTGCATGTATTGTGCCACTATATAAGGGTAAGGGAGATGTGCATGAGTGTTGTAATTCAAGATGTATTAGTTTGTTGAGTGTAGTTGGAAAAGTGTATGGTAGAGTAATGATTAATAGGATCAAGGATAAAACAGAGAATGCAATCTTAGAAATACAGGGTGGTTTTAGAAGAGGTAGGGGTTGTATGAATCAGATTTTTACAGTAAGGCAGATATGCGAGAAATATTTAGCAAAAGGTAAGGAGGTGTATGTTGCGTTTATGGATCTGGAGAAAGCGTATGATAGAGTTGATAGGGAAGAAATGTGGAATGTGATGAGGTTATATGGAGTTGGTGGAAAGTTGTTGCAAGCAGTGAAAAGTTTCTACAAAGGTAGTAAAGCATGTGTTAGGTTAGGAAATGAAGTGAGTGATTGGTTTCCGGTGAGAGTGGGGCTGAGACAGGGATGTGTGATGTCACCCTGGTTGTTTAACTTGTATGTTGATGGAGTGGTGAGAGAGGTGAATGCTCGAGTGCTTGGACGAGGATTAAAACTGGTAGACGAGAATGACCATGAATGGGAGGTAAATCAGTTGTTGTTTGCGGATGATACTGTACTGGTTGCAGACACAGAAGAGTTGCTTGGCCGATTAGTGACAGAATTTGGAAGTGTGTGTGAGAGAAGGAAGTTGAGAGTTAATGTGGGTAAGAGTAAGGTTATGAGATGTACGAGAAGGGAAGGTGGTGCAAGGTTGAATGTCATGTTGAATGGAGAGTTACTTGAGGTGGATCAGTTTAAGTACTTGGGGTCTGTTGTTGCAGCAAATGGTGGAGTGGAAGCAGATGTACATCAGAGAGTGAATGAAGGTTGCAAAGTGTTGGGGGCAGTTAAGGGAGTAGTAAAAAATAGAGGGTTGGGCATGAATGTAAAAAGAGTTCTATATGAGAAAGTGATTGTACCAACTGTGATGTATGGATCGGAGTTGTGGGGAATGAAAGTGACGGAGAGACAGAAATTGAATGTGTTTGAGATGAAGTGTCTAAGGAGTATGGCTGGTGTATCTCGAGTAGATAGGGTTAGGAACGAAGTGGTGAGGGTGAGAACGGGTGTAAGAAGTGAGTTAGCAGCTAGAGTGGATATGAATGTGTTAAAGTGGTTTGGCCATGTTGAGAGAATGGAAAATGGCTGTCTGCTAAAAGAAGGTGATGAATGCAAGAGTTGATGGGAGAAGTACAAGAGGAAGGCCAAGGTTTGGGTGGATGGATGGAGTGAAGAAAGCTCTGGGTGATAGGAGGATAGATGTGAGAGAGGCAAGAGAGCGTGCTAGAAATAGGAATGAATGGCGAGCGATTGTGACGCAGTTCAGGTAGGCCCTGCTGCTGCCTCCGATGCCTTAGATGACCGCGGAGGTAGCAGCAGTAGGGGATTCAGCATTATGAAGCTTCATCTGTGGTGGATAATGTGGGAGGATGGGCTGTGGCACCCTAGCAGTACCAGCTGAACTCGGTTGAGTCCCTTGTTAGGCTGGAGGAACGTAGAGAGTAGAGGTCCCCTTTTAGGTTTTGTTTCATTTGTTGATGTCGGCTACCCCCCAAAATTGGGGGAAGTGCCTTGGTATATGTATGTATGTATGTATGTATGTTGTAGGAGTTTGGAAATTTTTTGCGTGTGTGCCGTTCTTGTGTCGTGTATTTTTATGTATAGAGTATAAATACTTACATATTTATATATGTATGTATATATATATATATATATATATATATATAC
>NC_090764.1:4601971-4604471 GCF_036898095.1 Palaemon carinicauda
AGAAAAAGAGAAAAAAAAAATTACAAGAAAATTACTAAAAGAAATTACTGAAAGTGATTACGGAAACCATTAGAGGTCAAGTAATATTAGGACCATTTTTCCTCCCCCATCGGTTTTCTGGTGACATTTATAATTTTTGGACCTTTTTTGGAGGAAAGGTTCAATCATGCTACTAAATTGCTTTTACGATGGGAATCCTTTTTTTTCAGTTTTGAATTTTTCTTATAAAATATAAATGAACGATTTCTCTCTGGTACATAATTTCATTCTCAATATTACACACACACACACACACACACACACACATATATATATATATATATATATACTGAATATATATATATATATATATATATATATAATTATATATATATAATTATATATATATATATATATATAATTATATATATAATTATATATATATATATATATATATATGTATACATAACATATATACGTGTATATATATATATATATATATATGTATATATATATGTGGATATATATATATATATATATATGTGTGTGTGTGTGCGTGTGTGTGTGTATAAATAAATATAGATATCATACAATACGGGTGTGTATGTGTGCCCTAGAATTTACATATGTATTTTTCTACATTGGATGTTGTTTATTTAAATGGGTTGGTTACAGTAAAAGGCCCATCACAAAAACGTCGAATCCCGCAACATATACAGCGCCATTCACACACTCTTTTGCATCATTAATACTAAAATATTCCTTTCCAGCACCCATTTTAGTGGTTTTCTTTTTCCAATATCTATTTTAGCCTTTCAACCAATACTCCCTAGGCCTCTCTCATATCATACCTCCGATTACTTTTAAATTACGTAGGCGTATCCTTTCCTCTAACCCGTTGACGCTCATTCTCTCCACATGACCGAACCATGAACGCTTCTTATTCTGTCCGAATTGAATTCCAGAATCCCTCTTGCAAAGATTAGCAAAAGCAATTCAAAATATTGCTGCATCTATCATGCTCTGACCGAAATTGAGACATGTTGATCTCGTTAAAGCTTTACTAACAGATAACGGCCATTTCTTAGGAAATATTTCATGGAATATATATTTAACCTACATCGTTAGAGTTTGGATTTTCAAGGCCAGTTCAGGATTATTCTGCTTGTGTTCACAGATTAATCTGAAAATCTCAAAATACGTTAAGAAATATGTTCTATCGGTTTTACTCAGGATATATAGATCACAAGAATTTTAATTTCAAAGGAATTACGAGACGTTTAATATTTTTCACTTTTAATAAATAGATGAGATGAATAACATATAGTTTAAATATTCATAAATCTTTATCAGTGTAAAAGTGGGAATTCAAAACCTCTATAAATAATTTTTTTTGGGTGAAAACAAATTAGTTCATAGATTCAATTTAAATCCTCCTAGGAATTAATATTGTTATTATCATTATTATTATGATTATTATTATTATTATTATTAGTAGTAGTAGTAGTAGTAGTAGTAGTAGTAGTAGTAGTAGTATAATCATTATTACTATTATTATTAATATTATTATTATTATTATTATTATTATCATCATAAATAATTTCTATTATTATTATTATTATTATCATTATTATTATTATTATTATTTTTCATTATTATTATTACTATTATTATTATTATTATCATAATTATTATTATTATTATTATTATTACAATTATTTTTATTAGCATTATTATTAGTAGTAGTATTTTTATTATTATCATCATCATCATCATTATTATTATTATTATTATTATTATTATCATTATTATTATTATTATTATTATTATTATTATTATTATTATCATTATGCTAACTCCCTACTATGAATAAAAAAATCATATTGAAAATATGAAAAAGTCACGTTCTTAAATCCGAGTCGTTTCCAGCTCTCTTTAGGATAATTTCCAGTTAAATCATAACAACCTGGATTTCTCAACGCTGGAATCGACTGGATGTTTCGTATTTTTACGCTGAAAACTGGAAGCGACACATTTGCCGCTATTAAGGAAGGGTGAAAGTAAATTGCTTCCAGATTGCTGGCGATTTTACAAGAAGGAATCGAAAGAGAGAGAGAGAGAGAGAGAGAGAGAGAGAGAGAGAGAGAGAGAGAGAAATCATACTGGTGATTTCAGCAGTAGGAAACGGCTGAAATGGAGATAAAGATATGGAGGACTAAAAGCAATCTTATTGGCAGTTTTGTGTGTGTGTGAGAGAGAGAGAGAGAGAGAGAGAGAGAGAGAGAGAGAGAGAGAAATCATACCGGTGATTTCAGCATTAGGACATGGCTGAAAGGGAGAGATAGATAGAAATATGGAGGACTACGAGCAATTTCATTGGCAGTTTTGTGAGAGAGAGAGAGAGAGAGGAGAGAGAGAGAGAGAGAGAGAGAGCAATTTTATTGATTTTAACAGGACACAGCACTGAAACAGAAAGAGAGAGAGTCTGCAAGCAATCTAGTTGGTGATTTTAGCAGATTGA
>NC_090764.1:4621971-4623771 GCF_036898095.1 Palaemon carinicauda
CTCGAAAACTATTTGACCAAATCTCATGAAATTTGGTGGGATGATTGACAATGATCCAAGACAATTTGATTAGATTTTGGGAGGGATTAGATCAAAGGTCAAGGTCAAGAAAAAGGTCAACAACTTGAAATTTGGCTATACCGTGGTCAATCTTTATTCGATGTGTATGAAACTATACTCAATTTTTTAATGAGGGCGCATTGCACCGACTCGCAGCGGTGCCGTTTTAGCTCGGAAAAAGTTTCCTGCTATCTGATTGGTTAGAATGATCTTGTCCAACCAATCAGCGATCAGGAAACTTTTCCGAGCTAAAAGAGCACCCCTGCGAGTCGGTGCAAATCTGCCTCGCTAAATAGAATTGACCTATAGTGTCAAAATGTGGATAATTCAATTACCATCTTGTAATATACAACATGATCTCAGGCGAAGGTATGCGCTATATCGAAGTGCCCGTTATAGTTCTATGTTAGTAAGTAAGTTTCTCTGTAATTCAAGTAACTCGAAAACTATTTGACTTAAATCTAATGAAATTCGGTGGGATGATTGTCCTTGATCCACGGACAATTGATTAAATTTTGGGATTGGGTCAATGGTCAAGGTCAAAGTAACGAAAAGGCCAAAAAACGTCTTTTGGCAATATCGTGGTCATCCTGTCACGTTCAGAAAGAAGAGAGAGTAGTCACACCCTGGTGAGAGGGGGTATCCCGAGAGGTACACTTTGAAACAATACTCACAAATTGGCAAACCACCGGGTTGTAGTTAGGAAAGGGTTGAATCTGTGTGCGCGCGTTTGTGCGTGCACGTGTGATTGTGTGTGCATATCAATTTAAATGAGGACAACAGTTCTCTAAAATTATTAAATGAGCTTAATATATCTAAGACCTTCAAAAAAAAAAAATAAAATAAATATTCAATAAGCGAATAATTTGTTTGGAAAACATTATTTTGAAGTTTCTACCCCCTTGTTAGATTCAAGTTTTTATAGTTTATATATATGAAAGATTTATTTTAATGTAGTTCTAAAACTTTTTTTGTAGTTTTCCCTTTTTTCCCTTTCCTCACTAGGCTATTTTTCTCTGTTGGAACCCCTGGGCTTATGGCATCTTGCTTTTCTAACTAGAGTTGTAACTTAGAAGTAATAATAAAAATAATAATAATAACAATAACAACAACAACAAAAACAATAATAAATAATAATAATAATAATAATAATAATAATAATAATAATAATAATAAGGTTTCCAAAAAAAGGAAATATCAATAAACGAAGTTTTTTCAAAAACATAAAAATTTTGAATTGCAAAAAAAAAAAAAGAAATAAGAAATAAATAAACAAAAAATTAATAAGCGAATAATTTTGATTGGAAGATATTGAAATTTTATTTGCAAATATGGCCGTTGCATCTTACTGCACATATTGCACGAGGATTTCTTGGCAATTGTAAGTACACGCAACTGTCCAGCAATTCGTATTTGCCCTCCTGTGTCCGGTTGGAAATCAAGAATGGAAAGAGAAAGCATTTATTGAATAAATTCCAGCATATTGATTCAACAAACAGGCCAAGGGGTTTAGGGTCGGAGTGCAATTAAAAGGGGGAATAATTGCAATAGTTAAAAAAATAGTTTGTTTCGTGGGGCCACAGGGAGAGAGAGAGAGAGAGAGAGAGAGAGAGAGAGAGAGAGAGAGAGAGAGGATGAGAGAGAGAGAGAGAGGGGGGGGGGAAGGAAAAAAGTAGGTGATAGAGACAGGGACAAAAGAAAGAGGGAGAGAGAGGGGGGAGAAAAAAGTATGTAAGAGGT
>NC_090764.1:4631771-4641771 GCF_036898095.1 Palaemon carinicauda
CATTTGATAAGAATAGTATTAATTACATTAAATTTTTCAAAAATAAAAATAAAGAAAAAATGGGAGTTTCCAAGAGTGGGTTTTTAATGGAAATAATTAATGCATTTGATAAAAAATAGTATTAATTACATTATCCTTCAAGTTACCCAATTTCAATAAAGAATTTATGCCTGGTAACCAAATAAATGTCATGGGACGGGGATTGATATAAATTTTTAGAAATAGAAATAAAGAAAAAATGGCAATTTCCAAGAGTGAGTTTTCAATAGAATTAATGCATTTGATAAGAATAGTATTAATTACATTAAATTTAAAAAAAAAATAAATAAATAAATAAAAAAAAGGGAATTTCCAAGAGTGGGTTTTTAATGGAAATAATTAATGCATTTGATAAAAATAGTATTAATTACATTATCCTTTAAGCTACCCAGTTTCAATAAAACATTCATGCCTGGTAACCTAATAAATGTCATAGGACCGGGATTGAAATAAATTTTAAAAAATAAAAATAAAGAAAAAATGGGAATTTCCAAGAGCTAGTTTTTAATGGAAATAATTAATGCATTTGACCATAATGGTATTAATTATATTATGTTTTAAACTTCCCAGTTTCAATAAAGAATTTATGCCTCGTAACCTAATAAATGTCATAGGACCGGGATTGAAATAATTTTTTTTTTAAATAAAAATAAAGAAAAAAAGGGAATTTCCAAGAATGGGTTTTCAATAGACATTGTAGGTTAACTGGATAGACCACTTGATAGCCTTAGATATTACCTCTGAAGGTTAACTGGATAGACCACTTGATAGCCTTAGATATTACCTCTGAAGGTTAACTGGATAGACAACTTGATAGCCTTAGATATTACCTCTGAAGGTTAACTGGATAGACCACTTGATAGCCTTAGATATGCCCTCTGTAAGTTAACTGGATAGAAAACTTGATAACCTTGGCCATTTCTTAAAGGAATAAGGGAAAGGGAGACCAAAAATGTTTGTATGAAACCTGAAAAAGTGTAAGTGACCTGTCTCTCGACGGAGTGGATTCTATGAAAGAAACCACGAAAATGGAATTGCATAATAAACTCCATGACTTGACAACAAAAAGGTTGTCTCGTCGACAATTGCTTATCCATAGAGACAAGATAAAAAATCTGGTAGGCGATAACTGGCTGTTTTAGACGAAAGAAAAAAAAAAAAGAGAAGGTTTTTTCCTTTCAACGGAACAGATCCAATTGTGCCCGTAGAAGCTATCGAATCTGACTACGTCAAACCATTTAGTCAGGAATTTTTTTTTTTTTTTTTTTTTTAAGAACCAGATGACAAAAAGCGTACTGGATCATGACAATTTATACAATCCAATTATTATTATTTTTATTACTACCAAAGCTATTTTTTCCCTGTTGGAGCCCTTGGGCTTAAAGCATCTTACTTTCCAACTAGGGTTGTAGCTTAGCTAATAATAATAATAATAATCGGAAACGCAGGATACTGCAATCCTTAGATCTCCAACAGGGAAAGTAGCCTAGTGAGGAAAGGAAATAAGGAAATAAATGTTATAATAATCATATAAATGATAACCTTTGTATTGGATATATATACCAAATCTTGATGTAACAATACTCATTTTATTATAGATATCCACATATATGTAAGCACTGTTGTATATATTTCAGAGAGAGAGAGAGAGAGAGAGAGAGAGAGAGAGAGAGAGAGAGAGAGAGAGAGAGAGAGAGGTGCCCTGATAAGTTCTTGAATGAATGCTTCGTGAACCCGTTTCCTCACTCCCCCCCCCACCCCCCACCACCATCGTGTTATCAAACATAGAGTACCGTAATAATGATTCATCGTAATCGTACGATGTCAGAATAATATTAATACTACTACTACTACTACTACTAATACTACTACGACTACTACTACTACTACTACTACTACTAATAATAATAATAATAATAATAATAATGATAATAATAATATTAATAATAATAGTAATTATAATAACAATAATGATGATCATGATGATAATAATAATAATAATAATAATAATAATAAAATAATAGTAGCAGTAATGATAATAATAACAATGAATATATTAATAATAATAATAATAATAATAATAATAATAATGACAATTATTTCGCTGAATCAAATACGTAATGATGTTTCACAGAATTGGAAATTTTTCATCGATTATTCAATATATCATAATTTGTTTTTAATCGTGATAAATTTAATATGCACCAACTATTTTTATCAGTTTTGGATTGAATTTTCAGCATAAAAGGCAATTTAGCATTAGGTAATATCTGATTTCAAAATGAATATTTTGTTTTCTATCACAGTATTCATTTTTTTTCTTTTATTAAGAAATATTCCTCTACAAATTATATTTTACATTTTTGTATATACATTATAATATCTATTATAACATGAAAAATTAAAATTTTATTAATTTCCCTATATATAAATATGATTCTCTGAGTTGGCAATAATAATGATTATAGATTGAATTTAAAAACTACCATAAGTAAAATAGCTTTTTTTCCTTCTATATATATTTAGATATTTTTATCATGTGATTTAGATGTTAAATTAAATTGTTCTGGTTTGGCGAAATAAATGGGTGGCGTAGATAGCGATGGGGCATAATAATAATAATAATAATAATAATAATAATAATAATAAAAGGGACTTTATCAATGGGAAAAGGTAATAATAAGAAATAATAATAATAATAATAATAATAATAATAATAATAATAATAATAATAATAATAACAACAGCAACTTTATCAATGGGAAAAGGTAATAATAATAATAATAATAATAATAATAATAATGATAATAATAATAATAGCAGCAACTTTATCAATGGGAAGAGGTAATAATAATAATAATAATAATAATAATAAAAATAATAATAGAAATTAAAATAATAATAATAATATTAATAACAATATTAATAATAATAACAATTATAATAATAATAGCAACTTTATCCATGGGAAAAGGTAATAATAATAATAATAATGATAATAATAATAATAATAATAATAATAATAATAATAATCATAATAATAATAATAACAGCAACTTTATCAATGGGAAGAGGTAATAATAATGATAATAATAATAATAATAATAACAGCAACCTTATAAATAGGAAAATGTAATAATAATAATAATAATAATAATAATAATAATAATAATAATAACAGCAACTTTATCAATTGGAGAAGGTAATAATAATAATAATAATAATAATAATAATAATAGGAACTTTATCAATGGGAAAAGGTAATAATAATAATAATAATAACAATAATAATAATAATAACTTTATCAATGGGAAGAGGTAATAATAATAATAATAATAATAATAATAATAATTTTGACGTCTCTGCTCCTTATCCCGAACAAGATTTCAATTTTAATCTAATAATCATGTTGAAGATATCATTGCATGAGAGACCAATTACAGTAATCAATTTCAATGTATATATAATAAATTTGCAACTTCTTATCTGTACAAAACTTAGACTTTTGAATTCCTTAAATGACTTCCATTCTAACAGCTTATCCGTCAACTACCGTCAACTAGTTTAAGGTTTTTTTTTTTTGTAGAGATTTCTGAGCAAATATCCAGCTGAAACCGGTTTCCTATGTCTGGACCTGCCCCAGGAGACATGGAATTTTCCACTAATTTTGTGTATAAACGCCTCACTAGCGTCATCTGTTGTGAACTATCGGAAACTTTCCTAGTATCTATAATTCAACCAAGAAACTATTGAATGTTTCCAATGAAGCGTTATATAATTTAACTGGATACTTCAAAATTACTTTCATATATATAACTAATGATATTTAGTACTAATATATCAGCAATAAAATATTTACAGGGCCCATCTGAATAATTTATAATTGCTAACATTCGTTCATTTGACGGTAAACAATGGCTGCTCCGGGAAGAAGAACCAGGATATCCAACATAACATTAGGTCTAATTATATTCTTAGCGATAGCAAGCACCCGAATCATCGAGCGATTCCTCAAGAAAATATGTTATGATAAATATTTTTAAGGTTATTCAACTATATGACCAAACGATATAGTTATATTACATCATCAATGTCTTTCTTGGAATCAGACTATGTTGGTTGCTCTGATTCGTAAGGGCTACCAACCGTAAACATTACGATTCATTTAATTAAAACTATGACTAAATGTTCCAACATTTGGACTTCGATAAACAATGCCAGGATACTCTCTCACTTGGTTATGGTAAAAGGAATATAATAATAAGTAACTCTTTTATATGGAAGCAAATATATCCATGAATTTATGCTAAAACAGACTGGCATTAAACCTAAAGGCACGGTAATAATTCAAGTGACGTTGGCATTACATCAGTAATATATATCATGAATTAATTAGAAATTAAGTCTTCCTCTGAATCTGGAATATAATAGCTGCAACTCTACGTCAAATACACAAGATACCAACATTTAATAAATACAAGAATTAGTATATAAAGTGATAACGTTGTGGTGTTGATGGCATCATGATTACCACAACAAACACTTTTATGCATAATTTTTATAAGAATGTAGAGATAATAATCACCTATCCAAGAAAATAATCTATATATTATAATAAAAAAAAAAGCTTTAGAACTTAGATCAAAAATAATATGGTTTATACCTAATTTAGTTTTGTATTTTTTTTAAAAGCACTCCAGTTAGGCACCCTTACTGAGAAATGACGCACTGTTCAAAGTGCGCTTTCAAGGTTTACATTTCGTCAAGTTCTCAATTTTAATGCAAATATCAGTTTTGCCATGTATCCTCACCTGCATTGAGTCATCTACTACTTATAAATTCATTCAATTGCAAGTACTGTAAAATTAAAGCTAGGCAAAAATTAGTTCCTTCAATTAGAAGTTGAAAATTTTTTCGAAAAGGGTTTTTTTTTTTTTTTTTTGGAGGGCGTCCATGAATGGCAAAGGTAAAAACAGTACCATTGGCCTAACAATCAGGGCATTTGCCTAGAGACTGACCATATATACATATGATCAGCGCCCAAGCCCCCTCTCCATTCCAGCTAGGACCAGGGAGGGCCAGGCAATGGCTGCTGAGGACTCTGCAGGTAGGCCTGTAGGCTCCCCCAAAACCCCCAACCTTAACTCACAAGGATGGTGAGGTAGCAGACACTAAAGGAACTAACTAGTTTGAGCAGGACTTGAACCCCAGTCTGGCGATCACCAGTTCTGGGCGGAAAACATCGGAATATGAAGTGATGAGGTGGGGGCAAGCATCAGTGGGTGCGCTGATATGGAAAGCAAAGTCAGAGGGAGCAGCTGACAAAGGTGTAGATGGGTTAAGAGGTGGCACTAACTAAGCATCAATGTTCAACGTTAACCGAGAAGTGGAAATGGACAATGAAATCCAAACCAATAATGTTGCCAACAATAAAGTCCCACCAGTACTGCACGCAACTAAAAGACAGTATCAGCATCTTGTAACCATGGGTGTGGAACTGGGGATATCAGATCCGTTGACAGCCACCAGGCGGATGTCAGCAGTCTTGAAATGAAGGGGTCATGCCATTAAGAGGGAACGTGGCAGAAGGGAACACCAGGCACCAGTATCTACCCGAAGTACTCATTAAATCCGGAATCATGTTAAAAAAAAAAAAAAAAAAGTGATTAATTAGTGGGGATGCCACCACTAACGGCAACAGCCGACTAGCAAGTTTCATGACTATTGATCATGGCATATCTTTTTAGCAGCAGCCTCGAATTTGGTGAAGGAGAAGGATAACAGAGGGCGAAGGGTATCATCCAGTGGCTCTAGAGAGCATTGGTTAGGGGAATGGGGATGGGCTGCATAGGTAGTTGATATGTGGTTCTGTAGCTAGCCAGGCATGTCACAAGGTGGGTATCAATGTCCTACAGCATTCATCTCTGCTCCACTCTGTGCTGTATGGTTGTCCTATTCGCCAAGGCTACTTTCCTTGTTAGAGCCTAAAGTCTTATAGTCTCCTGCTTTTCCGACTAGGGTTATAGCTTACCTAATAATAATAATAATAATAATAATAATAATAATAATAATAATTGGTTTACTTAAATTCTCTTGATCAAATACAAGTTATGTCATCTGATTCTTGAAAAAAAGAAACTTAAAAACAATTCCTGACTAAATGGCTTGACGTGGTCAGATTCGATAGCTACTACAGGCGGCACAACTGGATCTGTTTCTTTGAAATGAAAAACCTCCTTTTTTTCTCTCTCGTTTCAGGCAGCCAGTTATCGCCTATCATATTTTTATCTTGTCTCTAGGGATAAGCAATTGTCGAAGAGACAACCTTTTAGTTATTGTGTTATGGAGTTTATTATACAATTCCATTTTCGTGACTTCTTTTATAGAATCCCCTCCGTCGAGAGACAGGTCACTTACACTTTTTTTCAGGTTTCATACAAACATTTTTGGTCTCCCTTTTCCCTTACTCCATTATGGAATAGCTAAGTCTATCAAGTTGTCCATCCAGTTAACCTCTGTATAGGGAATATCTAAGGCTATCAAGTTGTCCATCCAGTTAACCTCTGTATAGGGAATATCTAAGGCTATCAAGTTGTCCATCCAGTTAACCTCTGTATAGGGAATATCTAAGGCTATCAAGTTGTCCATCCAGTTAACCTCTGTATAAGGAATATCTAAGGCTATCAAGTTGTCCATCCAGTTAACCTCTGTATAAGGGATATCTAAGGCTACCAAGTTGTCCATCCAGTTAACCTCTGTATAGGGAATATCTAAGGTTATCAAGTTGTCTATCCAGTTAATTTCTATATAGGGAATATCTAAGGCTATCAAGTTGTCTATCCAGTTAATTTCTGCATAGGGAGTAGCTAAGGCTATCAAGTTGTCTATCCAGTTAACCTCTGTATAGGGAATATCTAAGGCTATCAAGTTGTCTATCCAGTTAATCTCTATATAGGGAATATCTAAGGCTAGCAAGTTGTCTATCCAGTTAATCTCTATATAGGGAATATCTAAGGCTATCAAGTTGTCTATCCAGTTAATCTCTATATAGGGAATATCTAAGGTTATCAAGTTGTCCATCCAGTTAACCTCTGTATAGGGAATATCTAAGGCTACCAAGTTGTCCATCCAGTTAACCTCTGTATAGGGAATATCTAAGGTTATCAAGTTTTCTATCCAGTTAATTTCTATATAGGGAATATCTAAGGCTATCAAGTTGTCTATCCAGTTAATTTCTGCATAGGGAGTAGCTAAGGCTATCAAGTTGTCTATCCAGTTAACCTCTGTATAGGGAATATCTAAGGCTATCAAGTTGTCCATCCAGTTAACCTCTGTATAGGGAATATCTAAGGCTATCAAGTTGTCTATCCAGTTAACCTCTGTATAGGGAATATCTAAGGCTATCAAGTTGTCTATCCAGTTAACCTCTGTATAGGGAATATCTAAGGCTATCAAGTTGTCCATCCAGTTAACCTCTGTATAAGGAATATCTAAGGCTATCAAGTTGTCCATCCAGTTAACCTCTGTATAGGGAATATCTAAGGCTATCAAGTTGTCCATCCAGTTAACCTCTATATAGGGAATATCTAAGGCTAGCAAGTTGTCCATCCAGTTAACCTCTGTATAGAGAATATCTAAGGCTATCAAGTTGTCTATCCAGTTAATCTCTATATAGGGAATATCAAAGGCTAGCAAGTTGTCTATCCAGTTAACCTCTGGATAGAATGTCTGTTGTAGGTTCGGCAATATAGTTTCTGAGAAAGTTATTTTGAAAAATATTAATTTCCACATAAACTTTCTGAATCATCCTTTTCAATGACTAGTCCAATATATTCTATATAAAAAGCCATTCTTCTATTTTTATGAGCAGAAGGATAAGAAATTCCTGTCTTGGGGTAGTGTTCTCTCTTGCTTGGGGGTACACTCGGACACACTATTCTATCTTATTTTCTTCATCTTGTTGTTTCTCTAAAGTTTTTTATATCATCTGTATCAAAGATTTACTTTAATGTTATTGTTCTTAAAATATTTTAAATTGCTCATTACCTCTTATTTTAGTTTATTTATCCCCTTTCCTCACTGGGTTACTTTCCCTGTTGGAGCCCTTGGGTCTATAGCATCCTGCTTTTCCAGGTAGGGTTGTATATTAGCAAATAATAATAATGATAATACGGTGTCATGTAAATTCCTATATGGATAGATTTTAATTTTGGTTGAGTATCAGTATATTTTCATCGTTTCTTTGAGAGGGTACTCAGATAAAAAATATTATAATTGAAACATAATTTCTATCTTCCACTTGGTTTCCTCAATATTTTGAATGAATCTGAAAATCTCCCTAATGGAGTTTATAATTGAAACTATGATTCACAGTTCCTTATTAAATTCCTACTTCTAATGAAACTTGGAAACATTACCGTGATTACATAAAGTATTATGTAGTTACGACTATTCTTGTTAAAGGCATTAACTATTTTTTTGGACTCGAGCCATGTCGTCCTGATGGAACGTGCTTCCGGCCGCTTCCTACTGTATAATATTTCTGCGAGTGATATTACAAGAGAATTAACGTCAGGTATCACGGGGTTCTAACCCCCGGAACGACTATAAGAAGATCTCGTGTATAATCAGGGACGTATCAAATAGATATCTGCACCCCTAACAGACTTAACCCAGTCTAGGAATCTAAGGAGAAAGATAGGTGAGGAGTCGTTTAGAACATAATTAGGAGAGATTGTTTTCCTTGCAAGGTGACATTAAAAACGAGGATATAAATGAACATTCTGATTAGTTTGTATGATAACAAGGTGGGACTAACTTAATAAACTAGTTCAATAAATGTAATTAGCGAATGAAACAAATATGCTCCACATACATATCATAAATTACGAATTTTAGATAAATGTTTGTGGTGGCCTATGTGGTAATATGCCCGACTGGTTATCGCTAAACTGGGGTTCGAGTCCCGCTCAAACTCATTAGTTCCTTTAGTGGCTGCAACTTCACCATCCTTGTGAGCTAAGAATGAGGGGTTTGGGGGAGCCTATAAGTCTACCTGCTGAGTCATCAGCAACTATTGCCTGGCCCTCCCTGGTCCCAACTTGGATGGAGAGGGGGCTTGGGCGCTGATCATATGATCAGTCTCAAGTGCATTTTCCTGCTTGCTAGGGCAATGTCACTGTCCCTTACCCATGCCATTCATGAGCGGCCTTTAAACCTTCAAGAGAATCAGGGTATGGTAAATGGACAAACAGAGTAGCATCATCTGCACAATTAATGAAAACTTATTTAAGTTTATATAAGACAATCAGGGTACGGTACACGTTCGAATAGAGTATCATCATCTGTACAATTAATGAAACCTTGAAATATTTTGAATAGGGTCACTTTTTATAGTGAGTGCAACATCATTAGAAACAGGTCCATAACAATGAAACCCCCTGAGACTAATTGCCGAGCATTGGGAGTGCCATAGCAGTTGAACCTTGAAAATTGCGTGATGAAAGCATACAAAAGGATTAGCATGTTTAGTATGAGCAAAAAATGGCTCTCAATTGTAATATGAAAGGTCTATATATTAATCATAAATGCGTTTTGTTGATATTCAGGATTTGTGCTAATTAAAAAAAAATATATATATTAAACAGCTTGAATAATAAATAATTGATAATTACATACTGTTACAAATGCAATGCCTATTGACATAGAATATGAATCTATTTACTTATCTAATTTGTTTTAAGGAAACCACTTAATAGGAATCCTCCCATTAGTTATGTTGCTAAGAAAGATTAAAGATATAAAACAAAATGAAGAAATTTCATATCAGTAATGTCCTTAAATATCTCGTGATATTTTCAGAGCTTAGTATTTCTTTCTTATGCAAGAAGAGTGCAATGACTAAAGTAATTTACCATACAGAGTCAGAGGCGTAAACAAAAACATAATTTTAGCTCTTTT
>NC_090764.1:4646771-4649271 GCF_036898095.1 Palaemon carinicauda
AAGTTGCACCAGCTCCTTGTGCACAACAAGAAAGTTGAACGAGAAGGCATCACAAAAAATACTAAAATCATCAGCAGTGCTCCAGTTGGCAGAAAGCTCAGGATCTTGGAGGCTCTGCTCATCCAGCAAGAAAAGAAACACCTGAATATGATATAGGAAATTTTCCTCCTACCCTCCTGCCATAGGAACATCTCCCAATGACTTGT
The DNA here is from genome assembly GCF_036898095.1 of Palaemon carinicauda. Taxonomy (NCBI): domain Eukaryota; kingdom Metazoa; phylum Arthropoda; class Malacostraca; order Decapoda; family Palaemonidae; genus Palaemon; species Palaemon carinicauda. Next base: position 4,646,978 of record NC_090764.1, read on the forward strand.
AAACATCCGCGAGGATGACGGCGATCAGCGGCTCAGCAGTTTCCCTGTGACTGAGACTCTCCCAGCGAGTGCCTCAGCCAATCAGTAAGCAGCTCGGGACTACCTAGACCTGGAATCTGAGCGGCAGAACAGCTTGCCTGACTCCCAGTCGTACTCAGGCAATTTGTAACCATATCAGCGCGCCGCGCCAGGAGCTCCGCCCAGAGTTACTAAGACCACGAATCCACTCATCTTTGACGGCCATGAGCAGAGAAGCAGCCTGACTCTGACAGACCCCCTCCCAGGGAATGACTCAGCCATTGGGAGCTTAGCTTCGTCCCAGACTAGATATGGACTCACGCCCACGAGGAACGATCAGCAAACAGAGACTGACTTGACGAACAAACCGAGCCATATATATAGAGCCAGCTCTACCCACTTCATTCATACTCAGCCTGATGATAAGAGGAGACACCCGGTACCCTCTCATAATGCATAAAAGTAGATCTCAACTGTACTTATTTTGCCTAGTTTACTTTTAGTAAAATCATAGAACTTATTTCAAGAATGTTTTTCCTCCTACTAATTTCAAACATAGCACAGTTATTGGAGGACTGAAGAAAGAAAATCTAAGCAATTGAAAAGCTCAACTGCAAGATAAATGTAAATAAGGCAGCGATTATAATTGTTATTATCAAAATCACCACTAATACTATTATCATTATTATTACTATTATTATCATTATTATCTTTTTCATTGTTATTATAGAGTAGTAGTAGTAGTAGTAGTAGTAGTAGTAGTAGTAGTAGTAGTAGTAGAAGCAAGAGCATCATATAACTTCTAATGAAAAAAATAACGCAAAATATTAAATTTTTTATGGGAATTCCCATTTTACTTAATTTTCCCAAAAGGAGGTATATAAATCCAAGCGTCCCCTTCCCATAGCAACCGTAAAAAAGGTGGCATTTTATATCAAAAGACTTTACAAGAGGATTCAAGCGCATTTGGCTTACCTCTGATACTGTCTCAAAATAAATATTTTACAAAAGATATATTTTTTCAAAAGATTTCGTGACGATGTTTACTGTGATGAAAAAAAAAAATAATGTCGAAGGAAAGAAATATAATGTTTTATTTATTTTTTAAACTATAATGCCCTATGGAGAAACTAGAACGAAAAGTAACACTCAGAAACAGGAACAATAACAACAGTTAAGTAAGATTAATCAGAGTTTTGAGAAGGCGTAATCCCACAGTAAAAAAAAAAAAAAAAATAAAAAATAAAAAAAAAGATTACAGCATTCAAAATAAAAACGCCAGCAATTCATGCATTAACTACACGAATCACCAATTGTTTACATTATAAAAAGGGACAACAACAGTACAAACAGCGTACCAAAACAAGAAAAACACTAACCAGAAGAAAAATCACAAGGCTTACATATACTACTGTGTCATGGTAAGCTGTTACCATCAGGGTTACCATGTTTTCTAGATGAGAAAAGGCCAACTTCTAATCAACTACAGCTTTAAAAGGCCAACCCATTGATAAAAAAAAGGCCAAAAAATATAGCATTTAAGGCCAAACCTTTTTTTCATGATGCTACTAAAGGCCAACTAATTAAAAACAAACAGTTTTCTAAATGAAAAAGGCCAAATTCTAATCAACTACAGCTTTAAAAGGCCAACCCATTGATAAAAAAAGGCCAAAAAATATAGCATTTAAGGCCAAACCTTTTTTTCATGATGCTACTAAAGGCCAACTAATTAAAAACAAACAGTTTTCTAAATGAAAAAGGCCAAATTCTAATCAACAAAACTTTAAAAATATAGCATTTAAGGCCAAACCTTTTTTTCATGATGCTACTAAAGGCCAACTAATATAAAAAAAAAAAAATTTGGCTTTTGGTCTGAAAAAGGCCAAGGTGGCAACCCTAATAACACCGGCAAAAACTCACTAGGCTTACTACACACACGACTGTGGCTGGGTAAAGCCGTATCGTACCCAAAGCTCTCCCTCCCCCCCCCCCCCCCTCCCCCCTTCTCAAAATCATCATTGATCTGAGCTTAAGCCTTTATCACACAGGAGGCAACAGGGCTGCATAAGTCAGAGAGCAACGAGGTCTCTTGCTACAGTCTGAGCAACGTGCAGAGGAGAGGAGAGAAGTTAAATACTAAAAAAGTAAATTGTATAGCTTAACAATGTTGAGAATGAATTTTTGTTTCCTTTTGTTAAAAAAAAAAATAAAATAAATAAATAAATAAATAAATAAGTAGTAAAAAATAATTAGAATAACGTATGAGTATTATGAAT
>NC_090764.1:4651771-4659271 GCF_036898095.1 Palaemon carinicauda
ATGCTTGGCAGGGACCCTATCGACTCAGCTATCAAGAGAGACTAAAAGTTTATGACAAGTCCCCCTACATATTCCTGTCGAATTCAGGATTCTGTTCATAGACTTGAAATAGACCCATCTCCACCATGATAGCTGAATCGTGAGTTTGCAACACGTGGTTATTTTAATGAACATATATCACAAGCACACGTGATTTTAATTAATGTAAATATCACCCACGAAATGCATTTAATACCGAATTCTATCTTGGGAAATACATATCCACTTGGAATTCATTTTATGGTAACAGCTTCTGGCCGGGTGGTGATTCGAACCACCACCTGTACGGCTAGAAACTATGCTTGGCAGGGACCCTATCGACTCAGCTATCAAGAGAGACTAAAAGTTTATGACAAGTCCCCCTACATATTCCTGTCGAATTCAGGATTCTGTTCATAGACTTGAAATAGACCCATCTCCACCATGATAGCTGAATCGTGAGTTTGCAACACGTGGTTATTTTAATGAACATATATCACAAGCACACGTGATTTTAATTAATGTAAATATCACCCACGAAATGCATTTAATACCGAATTCTATCTTGGGAAATACATATCCACTTGGAATTCATTTTATGGTAACAGCTTCTGGCCGGGTGGTGATTCGAACCACCACCTGTACGGCTAGAAACTATGCTTGGCAGGGACCCTATCGACTCAGCTATCAAGAGAGACTAAAAGTTTATGACAAGTCCCCCTACATATTCCTGTCGAATTCAGGATTCTGTTCATAGACTTGAAATAGACCCATCTCCACCATGATAGCTGAATCGTGAGTTTGCAACACGTGGTTATTTTAATGAACATATATCACAAGCACACGTGATTTTAATTAATGTAAATATCACCCACGAAATGCATTTAATACCGAATTCTATCTTGGGAAATACATATCCACTTGGAATTCATTTTATGGTAACAGCTTCTGGCCGGGTGGTGATTCGAACCACCACCTGTACGGCTAGAAACTATGCTTGGCAGGGACCCTATCGACTCAGCTATCAAGAGAGACTAAAAGTTTATGACAAGTCCCCCTACATATTCCTGTCGAATTCAGGATTCTGTTCATAGACTTGAAATAGACCCATCTCCACCATGATAGCTGAATCGTGAGTTTGCAACACGTGGTTATTTTAATGAACATATATCACAAGCACACGTGATTTTAATTAATGTAAATATCACCCACGAAATGCATTTAATACCGAATTCTATCTTGGGAAATACATATCCACTTGGAATTCATTTTATGGTAACAGCTTCTGGCCGGGTGGTGATTCGAACCACCACCTGTACGGCTAGAAACTATGCTTGGCAGGGACCCTATCGACTCAGCTATCAAGAGAGACTAAAAGTTTATGACAAGTCCCCCTACATATTCCTGTCGAATTCAGGATTCTGTTCATAGACTTGAAATAGACCCATCTCCACCATGATAGCTGAATCGTGAGTTTGCAACACGTGGTTATTTTAATGAACATATATCACAAGCACACGTGATTTTAATTAATGTAAATATCACCCACGAAATGCATTTAATACCGAATTCTATCTTGGGAAATACATATCCACTTGGAATTCATTTTATGGTAACAGCTTCTGGCCGGGTGGTGATTCGAACCACCACCTGTACGGCTAGAAACTATGCTTGGCAGGGACCCTATCGACTCAGCTATCAAGAGAGACTAAAAGTTTATGACAAGTCCCCCTACATATTCCTGTCGAATTCAGGATTCTGTTCATAGACTTGAAATAGACCCATCTCCACCATGATAGCTGAATCGTGAGTTTGCAACACGTGGTTATTTTAATGAACATATATCACAAGCACACGTGATTTTAATTAATGTAAATATCACCCACGAAATGCATTTAATACCGAATTCTATCTTGGGAAATACATATCCACTTGGAATTCATTTTATGGTAACAGCTTCTGGCCGGGTGGTGATTCGAACCACCACCTGTACGGCTAGAAACTATGCTTGGCAGGGACCCTATCGACTCAGCTATCAAGAGAGACTAAAAGTTTATGACAAGTCCCCCTACATATTCCTGTCGAATTCAGGATTCTGTTCATAGACTTGAAATAGACCCATCTCCACCATGATAGCTGAATCGTGAGTTTGCAACACGTGGTTATTTTAATGAACATATATCACAAGCACACGTGATTTTAATTAATGTAAATATCACCCACGAAATGCATTTAATACCGAATTCTATCTTGGGTGGTGGTTCGAATCACCACCCGGCCAGAAGCTGTTACCATAAAATGAATTCCAAGTGGATATGTATTTCCCAAGATAGAATTCGGTATTAAATGCATTTCGTGGGTGATATTTACATTAATTAAAATCACGTGTGCTTGTGATATATGTTCATTAAAATAACCACGTGTTGCAAACTCACGATTCAGCTATCATGGTGGAGATGGGTCTATTTCAAGTCTATGAACAGAATCCTGAATTCGACAGGAATATGTAGGGGGACTTGTCATAAACTTTTAGTCTCTCTTGATAGCTGAGTCGATAGGGTCCCTGCCAAGCATAGTTTCTAGCCGTACAGGTGGTGGTTCGAATCACCACCCGGCCAGAAGCTGTTACCATAAAATGAATTCCAAGTGGATATGTATTTCCCAAGATAGAATTCGGTATTAAATGCATTTCGTGGGTGATATTTACATTAATTAAAATCACGTGTGCTTGTGATATATGTTCATTAAAATAACCACGTGTTGCAAACTCACGATTCAGCTATCATGGTGGAGATGGGTCTATTTCAAGTCTATGAACAGAATCCTGAATTCGACAGGAATATGTAGGGGGACTTGTCATAAACTTTTAGTCTCTCTTGATAGCTGAGTCGATAGGGTCCCTGCCAAGCATAGTTTCTAGCCGTACAGGTGGTGGTTCGAATCACCACCCGGCCAGAAGCTGTTACCATAAAATGAATTCCAAGTGGATATGTATTTCCCAAGATAGAATTCGGTATTAAATGCATTTCGTGGGTGATATTTACATTAATTAAAATCACGTGTGCTTGTGATATATGTTCATTAAAATAACCACGTGTTGCAAACTCACGATTCAGCTATCATGGTGGAGATGGGTCTATTTCAAGTCTATGAACAGAATCCTGAATTCGACAGGAATATGTAGGGGGACTTGTCATAAACTTTTAGTCTCTCTTGATAGCTGAGTCGATAGGGTCCCTGCCAAGCATAGTTTCTAGCCGTACAGGTGGTGGTTCGAATCACCACCCGGCCAGAAGCTGTTACCATAAAATGAATTCCAAGTGGATATGTATTTCCCAAGATAGAATTCGGTATTAAATGCATTTCGTGGGTGATATTTACATTAATTAAAATCACGTGTGCTTGTGATATATGTTCATTAAAATAACCACGTGTTGCAAACTCACGATTCAGCTATCATGGTGGAGATGGGTCTATTTCAAGTCTATGAACAGAATCCTGAATTCGACAGGAATATGTAGGGGGACTTGTCATAAACTTTTAGTCTCTCTTGATAGCTGAGTCGATAGGGTCCCTGCCAAGCATAGTTTCTAGCCGTACAGGTGGTGGTTCGAATCACCACCCGGCCAGAAGCTGTTACCATAAAATGAATTCCAAGTGGATATGTATTTCCCAAGATAGAATTCGGTATTAAATGCATTTCGTGGGTGATATTTACATTAATTAAAATCACGTGTGCTTGTGATATATGTTCATTAAAATAACCACGTGTTGCAAACTCACGATTCAGCTATCATGGTGGAGATGGGTCTATTTCAAGTCTATGAACAGAATCCTGAATTCGACAGGAATATGTAGGGGGACTTGTCATAAACTTTTAGTCTCTCTTGATAGCTGAGTCGATAGGGTCCCTGCCAAGCATAGTTTCTAGCCGTACAGGTGGTGGTTCGAATCACCACCCGGCCAGAAGCTGTTACCATAAAATGAATTCCAAGTGGATATGTATTTCCCAAGATAGAATTCGGTATTAAATGCATTTCGTGGGTGATATTTACATTAATTAAAATCACGTGTGCTTGTGATATATGTTCATTAAAATAACCACGTGTTGCAAACTCACGATTCAGCTATCATGGTGGAGATGGGTCTATTTCAAGTCTATGAACAGAATCCTGAATTCGACAGGAATATGTAGGGGGACTTGTCATAAACTTTTAGTCTCTCTTGATAGCTGAGTCGATAGGGTCCCTGCCAAGCATAGTTTCTAGCCGTACAGGTGGTGGTTCGAATCACCACCCGGCCAGAAGCTGTTACCATAAAATGAATTCCAAGTGGATATGTATTTCCCAAGATAGAATTCGGTATTAAATGCATTTCGTGGGTGATATTTACATTAATTAAAATCACGTGTGCTTGTGATATATGTTCATTAAAATAACCACGTGTTGCAAACTCACGATTCAGCTATCATGGTGGAGATGGGTCTATTTCAAGTCTATGAACAGAATCCTGAATTCGACAGGAATATGTAGGGGGACTTGTCATAAACTTTTAGTCTCTCTTGATAGCTGAGTCGATAGGGTCCCTGCCAAGCATAGTTTCTAGCCGTACAGGTGGTGGTTCGAATCACCACCCGGCCAGAAGCTGTTACCATAAAATGAATTCCAAGTGGATATGTATTTCCCAAGATAGAATTCGGTATTAAATGCATTTCGTGGGTGATATTTACATTAATTAAAATCACGTGTGCTTGTGATATATGTTCATTAAAATAACCACGTGTTGCAAACTCACGATTCAGCTATCATGGTGGAGATGGGTCTATTTCAAGTCTATGAACAGAATCCTGAATTCGACAGGAATATGTAGGGGGACTTGTCATAAACTTTTAGTCTCTCTTGATAGCTGAGTCGATAGGGTCCCTGCCAAGCATAGTTTCTAGCCGTACAGGTGGTGGTTCGAATCACCACCCGGCCAGAAGCTGTTACCATAAAATGAATTCCAAGTGGATATGTATTTCCCAAGATAGAATTCGGTATTAAATGCATTTCGTGGGTGATATTTACATATATATATATATATATATATATATATATATATATATATATATAATTATATATATACATATATATATATATATATATATATATATATATATATATATATATATATATATATATATGTATATATATATGTGTGTGTGTGTGCGTGCACTTGCTATTTCCAATAAATTTCGTTAAACACAAATATTACAAAGTGAGTCAAAAATCTATAAGGAAAAACGGAAATAAAAGGGGAAAAAATATCATCACGAAGCAGACTAAAAAAAAAAAAATAAAAACGAAATGACTTAAACCCATATTTTACCAAAAACGGATCCGGACTCAATCAAAACCGCAGCAGTTTGAGAAATTTATATATTTTCGCCACATAATAAAACTTAGAATTGCAATGGCTCGTTTTTTTTTTTTTTTTTTTTTTTTTTTTTTTTTTTTTTTTTTTTTTTTTTTTGAGAGAAGACTTACTGGGCGGATGCTGTGCAGTCAGAAGGAGAGAGGAATGAGATTTGGCAGGATGCGAGTCAAAGGGAACTTTCGTGAATTCTTGAGATTCGAAATTAATCGCAGAAAAAGTTGAAAAGGCAATTGAAAGACCAGTTGAGATGTGTGTGTGTTTTGGTAGCGTATGATAAAATCATCAATTTGTTGGGTTAAAAAATTTTCCAGATTTATATTTTTTTTACATCAATCTTTAAAAATTTGTTTACATTTTTTCAATCAATCTTAAAAAATCTCACGTTTATGTATTTTTTTTTTTTAAATTACTCTTCAAAAATGTCCGGGTTTATATATTTTTTAATTAATGTTAAAATATTTCCGGGTTTATATTCATTCTATTAATCTTAAAAATTTTCCAGGTTTATATTTCTTTTAAATTAATCTTCAAACATTTCCGATTTTATATTTTTCTTTTAAATTAATCTTCAAATATTTCCAGGTGTATATTTTTTAAAATATATCTTCAAACATTTCCGATTTTATATTTTCCTTTTTAATAAATCTTAAAAACTTTCGTGAATTCTTGAGGTTCGAAATTAATCGCAGAAAAAGTTTAAAAGGTAATTGAAAGACTAGTTGACATGTGTGTTTTGGTAAGCCACGATAAAATCATCAATTTTGGGGTTTTAAATATTTCCTTGCTTATATATTTTTAATCAATCTTCAAACTACGTTTATTAATCTTAATTTCATTGTTATATTAGTTATTAAACTCAATTCCGTTAATATATCATCAATCTTTGGTGTAGATGCAAAAGTTCATCCTTTACTTAAACCAGTTGGCTCTGTTAACATATTTCTTTGATTATATATTTTTAATTATTCTTCAAACTAGGTTTATTAATATTAATTTCTTTGTTGTATTAGTTATCAAACTTGATTCCGTTGTTATATCATCAATCTTTGGTGTAGATGCAACAGTTCCTCCTTTACTTAAACCAGATGGCTCTGTCACTCACTGTCCAAAGGAAAAGCCAACCCTTCTAAAGGTTTAAAAGCCGCTCATGAATGACAGAGGGAAGGGACAATGACATTGCCATATCAAGCAGCACAATGCCCTAGAGACTGCCATATTACATATGATCAGTGCCAAAGCCACCTCTCCACCCAAGCTAGGACCAAGGAGGGGCAGGTAATGGCTGCTGATGACAGCAGATAGACCTATAGGGTCCCCAAAACCACCCATCCTTAGCTCACAAGGATGGTGATGTTGCAGCGACCAGAGGAACTAACGAATTTGAACTGATATGTTTAAAAGTAAGCAGAGTAATGAGAATCTTTTTTCCAGAGGCTAAAGTAATTAGTTTAGCTTTCCGATCTCGTGAAATTGAAGCTCTCTTGATGGACCTTGATGCTTATGGAGGTGTAGACCCAAAAGGTATTTTTCCTTTGTTTTTTATAAAGACAGCAGATTTCTTAGCTCCAAAGTTATCTGTTATTTTGTGCAAGTTAGCAAGAAGAGGAGCTTTTAGCACTTGTTGGAGAATTGGTAATGTTACTCCTCTATGTAAATGTGTTTGTGGTAGCTCAAGTCCAACTGATTACCACGCAACTTCCATAGCTCCCATATTATCTAAAGGTTTTGAATATCTTCTGGCAAAACGTCTTAATAGGTCTGCTGAAGGTAATCATCTGTTCCTTAGTTTGCAATTTGGTTTTCCTAAAGACCTTGGAACATGTGATTCCCTTCTTACAATCTCCAATGCTGTACAGAAATCCTTTGATTGTGGTCAGGAACTTCGTATGATTTGCCTTGATTTTAATGCTGCCTTTGACCGTGTTAATCACGAGGCCTTTGTTTTTACAATCAAATGGTTGGGAGTCAGTGGGTCTTTTCTTGGTATCATTATTGAATTTTTAAGTAATAGATCTCAAAGATTTGTTGTTGATGGACACCATAAGTGAGTATAAAATTGTGATAGCT
>NC_090764.1:4664271-4674271 GCF_036898095.1 Palaemon carinicauda
TTATGAATAGACTTTTCATTTACTAGAATTTTAAAAGTCATACACACATTTTTCGGTTTATTGTTATTATTATTATTACTACTTATAGATTATTATTATTATTATTATTATTATCATTATTAATTATTGATTATTATTACTATTATCATTATTAACATTATTATTATTATCATCATTATTATTATTATTATTATTATTACTATTATTATTATCATTATTATTATCATTGTTATTATTATTATTACAAGCCAAGCTATTATTATTATTATTATTATTATTATTATTATTATTATTAATTATTGATTATTATTACTATTATCATTATTATTATTATCATTATTATCATCATTATTATTATTATTACTATCATTATTATTATTATTATTACAAGCCAAGCTACAACCCCAGTTGGAAAAGCAAGATGCTACAAGCCCAAGGGCTCCAACAGGGAATAAATAGCCCAGTAAGGAAAGGAAACGAAACAAACTTTTAAAATAGAATATTTTAAGAACATTAACAAGCTAAAATTAGATTTTTTAATATATAAAAAATATAATAACCTGAAAAAGGGGTTCCCTTACAGGTGTGAAAGGAAAAAAATAAATCTAATTTCCCCTTAAAGGTGTAAAAGTACTAAAAATTAAATCTATTTTCCCCTTACAAGTGTGAAAGTATTAAAAAACAAATCTATTTTCCCCTTAAAGGTGTAAAAGTACTAAAAACAAATCTATTTTCCCCTTAAAGGTGTAAAAGTAATAAAAAACAAATCTATTTTCCCCTTAAAGGTGTAAAAGTACTAAAAAACAAATCTATTTTCCCCTTAAAGGTGTAAAAGTACTAAAAAACAAATTTATTTTCCCCTTAAAGGTGTAAAAGTACTAAAAAACAAATCTATTTTCCCCTTAAAGGTGTAAAAGTACTAAAAAACAAATCTATTTTCCCCTTAAAGGTGGAAAAGTACTAAAAAACAAATCTATTTTCCCCTTAAAGGTGGAAAAGTACTAAAAAACAAATCTATTTTCCCCTTAAAGGTGTAAAAGTACTAAAAAACAAATCTATTTTCCCCTTAAAGGTGTAAAAGTACTAAAAAACAAATCTATTTTCCCCTTAAAGGTGTAAAAGTACTAAAAAACAAATCTATTTTCCCCTTAAAGGTGTAAAAGTACTAAAAAACAAATTTATTTTCCCCTTAAAGGTGGAAAAGTACTAAAAAACAAATCTATTTTCCCCTTAAAGGTGGAAAAGTACTAAAAAACAAATCTATTTTCCCCTTAAAGGTGTAAAAGTACTAAAAAACAAATCTATTTTCCCCTTAAAGGTGTAAAAGTACTAAAAAACAAATCTATTTTCCCCTTAAAGGTGTAAAAGTACTAAAAAACAAATCTATTTTCCCCTTAAAGGTGGAAAAGTATTAAAAAACAAATTTATTTTCCCCTTAAAGGTGTAAAAGTACTAAAAAACAAATCTATTTTCCCCTTAAAGGTGTAAAAGTACTAAAAAACAAATCTATTTTCCCCTTAAAGGTGTAAAAGTACTAAAAAACAAATCTATTTTCCCCTTAAAGGTGTAAAAGTACTAAAAAACAAATCTATTTTCCCCTTAAAGGTGGAAAAGTATTAAAAAACAAATTTATTTTCCCCTTAAAGGTGTAAAAGTACTAAAAAACAAATCTATTTTCCCCTTAAAGGTGTAAAAGTACTAAAAAACAAATCTATTTTCCCCTTAAAGGTGTAAAAGTACTAAAAAACAAATCTATTTTCCCCTTAAAGGTGTAAAAGTACTAAAAAACAAATTTATTTTCCCCTTAAAGGTGTAAAAGTACTAAAAAACAAATCTATTTTCCCCTTAAAGGTGTAAAAGTACTAAAAAACAAATCTATTTTCCCCTTAAAGGTGTAAAAGTACTAAAAAACAAATCTATTTTCCCCTTAAAGGTGGAAAAGTACTAAAAAACAAATCTATTTTCCCCTTAAAGGTGGAAAAGTACTAAAAAACAAATCTATTTTCCCCTTAAAGGTGTAAAAGTACTAAAAAACAAATCTATTTTCCCCTTAAAGGTGTAAAAGTACTAAAAAACAAATCTATTTTCCCCTTAAAGGTGTAAAAGTACTAAAAAACAAATCTATTTTCCCCTTAAAGGTGGAAAAGTACTATAAAATAAATATATTTTCCCCTTTCAGGTGTGAAAGTACTAAAAACAAATATTTTCCCCCTTATAGATGTAAAAGTACTAAAAATACACCTATTTTTTCCCTTACAGTTGTAAAAGTACTATAATTTTACCTATTTTCCCCTTACAGGTGTAATAGTATTAAAATTATATCTATTTTTCCCTTTACAGGTGTAAAAGTACTAAAAATACATATATTTTCCCCATAAAGGTGTAAAAAAAAAAAAAAAAAAAAAGTTTCCCCTGAGATTTTTCCTTCTCAAGTGCCTCCTTGTGTGCAACATGCCTATTATCTCCCGCTTACTCTCGCTCTTCTGTATTCATGAACATTGCATCAGTAATGGCTCACTCCGGCGCTCCAATCGCCTGGAAGTGGAGCCTTATTCTGGAGGGTGGCACACAGACACGCGTGTTCCGGCAGAGGCAGGAGATTTCAAAAGAAATGCTCTCACAATCATGTCACTTACGGGAAGGGGGGAGGGGGCACTTACAGGGGGGAGGGGGTTACTTACAGTGGGAAGGGGGTTACTTACAGGGGGAGGGGGTTACTTAAAGCTTGGAGGGGGTAGAATGGGTGGGGGGGGGAAGATATGTCTCTTTTATTCGGCGTGTATCGTGAAATACTGGAAGATGCATCCATTTTTCGTTCAGGTAATTCTTTGCTGACGTTAGACCGAGTAATAATATTAATAATAATAATAATAGTGATAATAATGGTGATGATGATAATAATAATGTTAATAATAATAATGTTAATAATAATAATGTTAATAATAATAATAATAATAATAATAATCAATAATTGATAATAATAATAATAATCTATCATTAGTAATAACAATAATATAATAATAATAATAATAATAATAATAATATCAACAACAACAACAATAATAATAATAATAAATAATAATAATAATAATTAATAATTAATAATAAACAATAATAATAATAATCAATAATAATAATAATAATAATAATAATAATAATAATACGCTATTGGATTCTGTTTTACTCATCAATAATAATAATAATAATAATAATAATAATAATAACGGAAAGATTCCAAAGCTATAAAATATTATCTTTCATATTTAAATTTAATAAAAGAGTTAATATCACCAAATTAAAGAATAATTCTAACATACAAATTAGATTATGGCAGAGATTGGAAAAGAAACTTTCTACAGAAGGCACATTAAACTGATTGGGTTGCTCAGCTTTGGCGAAGGTTTGCGAACTCCAAAAATATTTCGAAAAAATGGGCAAAACACCAAGGTTAACCCCTTGCCTTTTTTTTTTTTTTTTGGCCCAAATCCAGTTTTCTCTTGAAATTCGGTCATATTGTGCGAAATCCATTGCAAAAGAACAAAGAACATAGGAAATGGCCATAAATTGCAATAAATCCATATTTTACTAGTTATTTTTTCCTATATGTAATGATTCAAGTCAAACTGGAATTTATCTAAGCTTAAGTGGTTCACTAATTTGTTTCAGTTTGATTCTCGCTATCAAAATCCACATCTAAGATAAAGAGATGAAAGTTGTGAGTGAAATTATGAAGCAGTTCATAATTCATTTGTTTTGATTTCACTACTTAGATCAGTGGTTCCCAACCTGGGGGGAAATTTCCCCCTAGGGGGGAAATTTGAAGCTTCCAGGGGGGGAAATAATTACACTACCTACTAACTAAAACAAGCGGAAAATGTCCTCATAGTACGTGCGGCAATTTGTTGTTAGCCATTCAATTGTGATATGATCATATCAGTTCTCAAAGACAAGGGGAGAATTGGAGTGTCATGCCCATTTCTGAGGCAGGCGGGTAGGCATGAGGGCTGGGTGGGGCATGAAGGGGGAAATCTGGATGGTTGAACTGGGTGCAGGGGGGAAATGACAGAAAAAAAGGTTGGGAACCACTGACTTAGATGACCTTTGACTGGGCTCCAACAAGGCTCTAGAGGAGTTGGAAGACCCAGGCCTACATATTTGTCAGTGGAATAGTAAAGGGATAATTTACATGGAATTCAGCTGTAATGAATTAGATGATCTTATGAAAATCTAGATGGAATTTAATGACTTTACCTAGAACGATATAGCATTGAACACAAGATAATACATGAAACGAAGGAAATTATAATTCAAAGGAATTTAATCAAGGGGATCTTATGAAATTCTCCATGAAATTATATGAAATGAAGGAAATTATTACGTTAAGGGAATTTAATCAATGTGATCTTGTGAAATTCTGCATGAAATTATATGAAATGAAGGAAATCTTTATTCAAAGGAATTTAATTAAGGGGATCTTATGGAATTCTCCATGAAATTACAAGTGAAGGAAATCATTACGTTAAAGGAATTTAATTAAGGGGATCTTATGAAATTCTCCATGAAATTGAATGAATTTACCAAGAATATGGGATTGAAGACAAGATAATCTATAAAATATATAAAATTATTTAAATGGATATAATCGAGTTACAATAAAAGAAATAATCAAGACTAGTAATTAGAGGAAATAATCCCAAATGAGAATTATTACAAATAGCCAAATTAACGTTAAATTAATTAAATCTCTCGCCAAAATATCTATTGGCGTATAAATTCAATTAATTAATCAGGATTTCATAGATCGAAACTGAATAAACCTCTGTTGCACTAGTTAATTAAAATTTGCAATTAGGCCAACTTGCAACTCATGTATTTGATTATTGGTGCTTGGAACCTTATTAAAATATAAATAAAACCTCATATTGATACATTAAAGATGCTATTCTATAATTTATCGTTTGCATTTCCATAAATCACATGAAAATAATACTGACTTTAGCCGCTCAAAATTACAGTAGATTGCAAAGATAATAGTCAGGCCTTCTCCATCATGAGGCCCAATACTACACAGTATTCTATACTCAATTTTTTTTAATGAGGGGCATTTGCACCGACTCGCAAAGGTGCCCTTTTAGCCCAGGAAAAAGTTTCCTGCTCTCTGATTGGTTAGAATTATTTTGTCTAACCAATCAGCGATCAGGAAAATTTTCCGAGCTAAAAGGGCACCCCTGCGAGTCGGTGCAAATCTGCCTCACTAAAAAGAATGGACTATAGAAGTTTCATTCCAGCTGTGACCAAGTTGTGGAATGATCTTCCTAATCGGGTAATTGAATCAGAAGGACTTAAAAAGTTCAAACTTACACCTTCTTGTTATTGTTACTTGCTAAGATACAACCCTAGTTGTAAAAGCAGGATGCTCTAAGCCCAAAGGCTGCAAGAGTGGAAAATAGCCCAGTGAAGAAAGGAAATAAGGAAATAGATAAACTACAGAAGAAGTAATTACCAATTAAAATAAAATATTGTAAGAACAGGAACAACGTTAGAATAGATTTTTCATATATAAACTATAAAAACTTAAAAAAACAAGAAAAAAACAAGAGGAAGAGAAATAAGATAGAATAGTAAGCCCGAGTGTAACATCAAGCAAAATAAATCTCATTTAAAAAAAAAAAATTGAATAAAAGAAAAACAAAGCCACTGATGAACACCATTTTTATTTCAAGTCTGAAAAGCTAAAATAAAACTTTCATATATAAACTATAAAAAGTTAAAAAGGACAAAAGAAAAAAAACAAGAGGAAGAGAAATAAGATAAAATAGTAAACCCGAGAGCAACCTCGAGTTTTATAAAAAAAAAAAAAAGAAAAAAAAAAAAAAAAAAAAACCTCGAATCAAAATACAAAAAAAAAAAAAAAAAAAAAACGCTGATGCAGCTTCCGCTAACCTATCTTAAGTCTGAAATGCTAAAATAGATCTTTTATATATAAACTATAAAAGCTTAGAAAAAAAAAATTTAATCAAAATACAACAAAACCACTTAATCAGCTTTCACTATTCTATCTTAAGTCTGAAATGAAAACTTCAAAAAGAAGAAAAAGAGGAAGAGAAATAAGATAGAATAGTAAGCTCGAGAGTAACGTGGAGCCAAAAAAAAAAAACTTGAAAAAAAAAAACACTAATGTACCTTTCATCATTTCATCATATATATATATTAACTATAAAAACTTAAAAAAAAAAACAAGAAGAGATATAAGTTAGAATAGTAAGCCCGAGTGTAATATGAAGCCAAAAAAAAAAAAATTAAAAAAAACACTAATGTAGCTTTCACCATTTCATCTAAATTCTAAAAATTAACAAATGAATGCAAGCTTTCACATCTCTGAGACATTCACAGTTATGGGCCACCTCGCCATTTGCATGATTTAGGTCCGGCTACAGTGTCCTGACATAAATTGCGGTCCCTAAGGACACATCCTAACTCGGCCCTTCCTTGTAGTGGCAGATTAAGCGTATGCGAGAAAAGAAGAATTTCTCTCCTTTGTTAAAATTTTTTTCTCTTGTGGCAGCTTTCAAGAAAAACCTGAAGACTTATCTCTTTGGAAAGTGTTATAATAGTGATCTGAAAACTATTAAGCCTCAATACAAATACTAACGAATAACTGAAAAGATACAAATGCTAACGAATAACTAAAAAGATACAGAGCAAAATATAAACTGGAAAGAAATTATTTTCACACATCAAGGCCCGCCTGAACAGACTCTTAGTGTCTGATGGAGGGCGAGAAATAAACCCCTAAAAGTAAAAGTAAAGTAGGAAACATAAATTGAAATTTTATGTAAGGGATTTTTGGTAGATTAATATGTCTCTCTTATCTTCATCTATCCTTTGTGAAATTTGTAGAATACTGGATTAGTTTTTCTACAGATAAATTTCCCGAAATTTCCTTATTTAAGGTTTAACAGTCACACCTGAGTGGCAGAGACAAGGGAAAGGACACTATCCTCTAAAGACCAGCCATATATATATATATATATATATATATATATATATATATATATATATATATATATATATATATATATATATATGATCAGCACCTAAGTCTCCTCTCCACCCACGGGAGGACCAGGGAGGGCCAGGCCAATGGCCGCTGATGACTTAGCAGGTAGACCTACAGAGTCCCCCAAAACACCTTATTCCTAGCTCACACAGACGGGGAGTTGACAGACACTACTAGAATCTATTTGTCTCAAACTCCCGACTCACAGATTGCGAGACAGAGAAGTTTCAAACAGCTTAAAACAACTTTCTCTTCTTGCAGCTCTTCTAGGAGAATGCCACTCCAAAATCAAACCATTGTTCTCTAGTCTCGAGTAGTACCATAACCTCTATACCATGGTCTTTCACTGTCTTGGGTTAGAGTTCTCTTGCTTGAGGGGACACTCGGGCACACTATTCTATCTTATTTCTCTTCCTCTTATTTTGTTAAAGTTTTTATAGTTTATATAAGAGATATTTACTTTAATGTTACTCTTCTTTAAATACTCTATTTTTCCTTGTCTCTATCTACATCTAGATATTTTCACCAATAATATGTAAAAACAATAACATAATTCCCTTCCCATTACTCTATCTACATCTACATTATCAAGTTCATCTATATATTCATATAAGCAAATATTCATATCTATAATAACATACTTTCCTTCCAATTACTCATCATTTATTTATTTCCTTATTTCCTTTCCTCAATAGGCTATTTTTTCCTACTGGAGCCCTTGGGCTTATAGCATCTTGCTTTTCCAACTAGGGTTGTAGCTTGTATAGTTATAGTAATAATAATAATAATAATAATAATAATAATAATAATAATAATAATAATAATAATCTACATCTAGAAATTTTCACCCATAATAGGTAAAAACAATAACATAATTCCCTTCCCATTACTCTAGCTACATCTACATTATACAGTTCATTTATATTTTCCTATAAAAAATATTCATATCTCTAATATGCTTTCCTTTCAATTACTCTACCTACATCTAGGTATTTTCACCCATAATAGGTAAAAACAATAACACAATTCCCTTCCCATTACTCTAGCTACATCTACATTATACAGTTCATTTATAAATTCATATAAGAAAATATTCATATCCCTTTTATACTTTCTTTCCCATTACCCTATCTACAACTAAATATTTTCACCCATAATAAGTTGAAACAATTCTCTTCTAATTACTCTAGCTACATCTACATTATAAAGTTCATATATACTTTCCTATAAGAAAATATTCATATATCTACAGTAATATACTTTCCTTCCAACTACTCTATCTACATCTAGATATTTTCACCCATAATAGGTAAAAATAATAACATAATTCCCTTCCCATTACTCTATCTATATCTACATTATACAGTTCATTTATACTTTCATAAAAGAAAATATTCATATCCACATTCCTTTTCGTAAACGACACTGCACGCTCAAATCCCCCTAACTTTTCTTGGAGGATCTTCGTCCCTTCCTCCAAGGATTAACACTGACTTTCACCAAATCCTACGTTGAGAAACACCGAGGGCGACTTTTCGACCTCGAGATTTCTCCCACTGACCATTTTCGCGAATGTTTCTCTCGGAGCAAAAATAGCAAAAGGCTGTCTCGAAGATGTATGAAGGTAGATATGCATCATGTTGAATATTCAGCTTAATGGTTTAGTATCATTATGTATGATTTCGAATGGCTTTAGTGGTAATCCTATTTAGATCTATTTTAATGTTGTTATTGTTTTTGAAATATTTTTTATTAATGGTTCATTACTTCTTTTGTAGTTTTCCCTATTGGAGCCCTTGGGGTTATAGCATCCTGTTTTTCCAATTAGGGTTTTAACTCATTATTATTATTATTATTATTATTATTATTATTATTATTATTATTATTATTATTATTATTATTACTGGCTAAGCTACAACCCTAGTTGAAAAACCAAGATGCTATAAGCCCAAGGGTTCCAACAAGGAAAAATACCCCAGTGAGGAATGGAAACAAGGAAATAAATAAATAAATAAATAAATGAATAATAATAATAATAATATGGGATCATTCGTATCCATAGTTAATTGGTATAATCTATGTATACGTCCCTTGCCTTTGCCAATCCCGAGCGACCTTTAAACCTTAAATGCCACTGTCCCTTGCCTCTGCCATTCATGAGCGACTTTTAAACCTTAAATGCCACTGTCCCTTGCCTCTGCCACTCACGAGCGACCTTTAAACCTTAAATGCCACTGTCCCTTGCCTCTGCCATTCATGAGCGACCTTTAAACCTTAAATGTCACTGCCCCTTGCCTCTGCCACTCACGAGTGAACTTTAAACCTTTCAAAACAAGGGCGTCCCGGTTACGTAAAATAATTTTTGGTAAAGCGGAAATTTCGGATACTGGCGTAGGAAACTGCCTCAAGATGGCGTTCAAAACTTTCCCAACATTCTTGTTATTGTATGTGATGGTCTGGAAACATTGGAAATCGATCGTAAACAAGTAAACAAGGAAGTTTACACATTCAATTGGAGGGCAGAAAGAAATATGACGTCCTTGTTCCATAAACGGAAAAAAGGAATTCACAATTGGATAAAACTCATTTGGTTTATATGACTTAATTTAATGATTGTGTATAGTTAAATGGATGTAAATTCCATCAAATACTGAGACAATAAAAGATAAATTCTCAAAAATAAGATTGAAAATTATGACATAAAAAACAACATAAAACTAACTTTTCAAATACAAGATTGAAGAGTAAATCATAAAAAAAAATCCAAAATATCAAAATTTAAATAATAAAAAAACTCAAAATCAAGATTGAAAATTAAATCATGAAAAAGACTAAAAAATAAGATTGAAAAGTAAATCATAAAAATCTCAAATGCAAGATTGAAGGGTAAATTAAGAAAAAAAAAAATTAAAAAACCAGATTGAAAATTAAATCAAGAAA
>NC_090764.1:4684271-4686771 GCF_036898095.1 Palaemon carinicauda
GGAAATATTAGCTAGTTTTCCATTAAAAAAAAACCAAGCATTTCTAACTTTGTTTTAAGTTTCCCTGCATAAGTCTATTTATACTGAGCCACAACTTTTCAGAAAAAGTATGAATAAATAGGAAATATTAGCTAGTTTTCCATTAAAAAAAAAAAACCAAGCATTTCTAACTTTGTTTTAAGTTTCCCTGCATAAGTCTATTTATACTGAGCCACAACCTTTTCAGAAAAGTATGAATAAATTAGGAAATTAAAGCACAGCTTTTGAAAACTGCGAATGTTAAACTTCTTACCAAGGCTCTGAACAGTCTAATGTAGCTTAGCTAATATCCTGCATTTAAAAATCTTGCTGTCATCAATTCATCTTTTATAAGATGTAAAAAAGACTCCCTACTTTTCCATTTGCTCACACATTTCTACTTTTCTCTCATCCTTCCATGTATTTTCTTACTAATGAGGCAATACTTTGCCCTAAGGCTTCTGCAACATCCCAGTTAAAAGATAAATATTTTAACATTTTCCCTTAAGGCTTCTGCAACATCCCAGTTAAAGGATAAATATTTTAACATTTCCCCTTAAGGCTTCTGCAACATCTCAGTTAAATAATATAAATATTTAACATCTTTCCTTAAGGCTTCTGCAACATCCCAGTTAAAAGATAAAT
This sequence comes from Palaemon carinicauda, assembly GCF_036898095.1. Classification (NCBI taxonomy): domain Eukaryota; kingdom Metazoa; phylum Arthropoda; class Malacostraca; order Decapoda; family Palaemonidae; genus Palaemon; species Palaemon carinicauda. Next base: position 4,684,935 of record NC_090764.1, read on the forward strand.
ATTTTAACATTTTCCCTTAAGGCTTCTGCAACATCCCAGTTAAAGGATAAATATTTTAACATTTCCCCTTAAGGCTTCTGCAACATCCAGTTAAAAGATAAATATTTTAACATTTTCCCTTAAGGCTTCTGCAACATCCCAGTTAAAAGATAAATATTTTAACATTCCCCCTTAAGGCTTCTGCAACATCCCAGTTAAAAGATAAATATTTTAACATCTTTCCTTAAGGCTTCTGCAACATCCCAGTTCAAAGATAAATATTTTAACATTCCCCCTTAAGGCTTCTGCAACATCACAGTTAAAAGATAAATATTTTAACATTCCCCCTTAAGGCTTCTGCAACATCCCAGTTGGAAAGATGAATATTTAACACTTTTTCCTTAAGGCTTCTGCAACATCCCAGTTAAAAGATAAATATTTTAACATTTTCCCTTAAGGCTTCTGCAACATCCGAGTTAAAGGATAAATATTTTAACATTTCCCCTTAAGGCATCTGCAACGTCCCAGTTGAAAAGATGATAGTTTAACAATTTCCCTTAAGGCTTCTGCAACATACTGGTTAAAAGATAAATATTTTAACATTTTCCCTTAAGGCTTCTGCAACATCCCAGTTGAAAGGATAAATATTTTAACATTTTCCCTTAAGGCTTCTGGAACATCACAGTTGAAAAGATAAATATTTTAACATTTCCCCTTAAGGCTTCTGCAACATCCCAGTTAAAGGATAAATATTTTAACATTTCCCCTTAAGGCATCTGCAACGTCCCAGTTGAAAAAGATGATTATTTAACAATTTCCCTCAAGGCTTCTGCAACATACTGGTTAAAAGATAAATATTTTAACATTTTCCCTTAAGGCTTCTGCAACATCCCAGTTGAAAGGATAAATATTTTAACATTTTCCCTTAAGGCTTCTGCAACATCCCAGCTAAAAGATAAATATTTCAACATTTTCCCTTAAGGCTTCTGCAACATCCCAGTTAAAAGATAAATATTTTAACATCTTTCCTTAAGGCTTCTGCAACATCCCAGTTAAAAAGATAAATATTTTAACATTCCCCCTCAAGGCTTCTGCAACATCCCAGTTAAAAGATAAATATTTTAACATTCCCCTTAAGGCTTCTGCAACATCCCAGTTGGAAAGATGAATATTTTAACACTTTTTCCTTAAGGCTTCTGCAACATCCCAGTTAAAAGATAAACATTTTAACATTTTCCCTTAAGGCTTCTGCAACATCCCAGTTAAAAAATATATATTTTTAACATTTTCCTTAAGGCTTCTGCAACATTCCAGATAAAAGATAAATATTTTAACATTTTTCCTTAAGGCTTCTGCAACATCCCATTTAAAAGATAAATATTTTAACATTTTCCTTTAAGGCTTCTGCAACATCCCAGTTGAAAAGATGAATATTTTAACATTTCCCCTTAAGGCTTCTCCAACATCCCACTTAAAAGATAAATGTTTTCACATTTTCCCTTAAGGCTTCTGCAACATTCCAGTTGAAAAGATAAATATTTTAACATTTTCCCTTAAGGCTTCTGCAACATACCGTTTAAAAAGATAAATATTTTAACATTTTCCCTTAAGTCTTCTGCAAAATCCCAATTAAAAGATAAAAAATTTACATTTTCCCTTAAGGCTCCTGCCAACATCCCAGTGAAAAGACGAGTATTATGACATTTTCTCTCCCCTATTCTAATCAAATTACCCCGAAAACGGTTCTACTTATATAATAGCAGGAAGTTCGTTTCTGTTAGTATAAATTCCTTAACCAAAAAACGTCTTCCGAGTTCTTCTAATGAACACGTCTAAATCCCCCCCCCCCCCAAAAAAA
>NC_090764.1:4696114-4698614 GCF_036898095.1 Palaemon carinicauda
TCGGCTCTGTCTCCTCCTTTGAAGCTGGTTCCTTCCTCAGCCGGACATAACAGTCCGGATATGATGCCTTGCTGGGCCAGAATTCCACCCTCCAGGGGAACTGAGCCCAGCTTATCCGAGATGACGATCTTTCCAGTCGTCATCGGCATGTGCTCAGCATACCTCCATGGGTTAGCATCTGAGCACAAGGGAAGGTCTTTCACATTGAGCTTTTTCTGGGGCCCATGTGATTTTGCAAGGCACTGCATTCGCAGTTCCATTGCAGCCGCCTTCTCCTGATTCTCCTTCTGCATTTGTTGGATCATTCCAACAATAGAAGAGAGGGCCTGTCCCAGCTCTACTGGGAGACCGGCCGATGTAGAGGGGCTTGAACTTCATCCTGGGCTTCAGCCAGGAGGTCTTCCTCCTGACACCCGTCCACATCAGATATCCTGTCATTTAGCTGGATGTCTTGCATCGCGACCGCGACTTCAGCATCCACCTGGATCTGAACTTAGGGGATCTCCTCTTGAGGCTGGGGAATCACTGCATCAGCTGATGCCTTAGGGAAAAGATACGCCCTCATCTTCTCACTTGGAAGATAAGGGCCAGAAGTGTTCTTTTGGAAGCCCCTTACCCAGGTACGAAGCTTCTTCCTAGCTATTTAAATGTCTCATTAATCAGGTTAGTGCACACAGTACATACCTGAGGGTCCCAATACCGGAGATCATCCTTGGAGACAGCGTATGCTGCGTGTCTCCTACAAAACTCATGTCCGCAGAGGTTCTTGCTGCTGACATTGCAGAAAGCACTTCCCCACTTCGGAGTGTCCTTCTGTAAAGAGAAGAAATTTCCATGAGTATCAAGTGAACTATGTATCACTGGATATGCATAGTATAGCATAACAATTCAGAAAGGAAAGACACACACTTGTGTTTCCCTCACAACCCATTGTTGCAGCCTTCCAGATAATAAAATAAAAAATGGTTTATCTCTTCTAGAGTAACCAATGCAAGGTTTCCAGAGGAAACAGGTGGAGCTCACACCTAAGCAATGATTTTAAAATCCTGGATAATAGACAGGGAAGAACTCAGCTTCCTATCTGAGGGCAACAGCAAAGGGATGTGCAAGAAAACACAATAGTGTTAGAAGATACAGTGCTGTACCAAAACCTTTACTATAGTTTTCTTCTTACTGTATATGCTATACAGAAGAATACTAGTACAGTATAGGGGGATGTGTGCCGGCCTGCCTTTGCCGGCCGGCACACACCACAACTAGCTTTAAAGTATACTACTTAACAGCTATAGGGCGGCAGCACTCTGGTTCAAATGCCTGTGCCGGTCGGCAGCAACTGCCGGCCGGTAACAGCCAGTGTTGGCCGGCAATGGCTGCCGGCCAGCAACTACACAAGGTAGTACCCAGCTGCCGGCCACACTCTTGGTGACCGGCAGACAAGGACTGACATAAGCCGGCCGGCAAAGGTACAAGACCGATGCCAGCCGGCAGCAAAAGAACCAGAGAACTACACCTGCCCGGCTGCCGGCCTCATAGGCCGGCAGCCGGGACAGGTACAGCACTAGAAGAAAATAGAATGGATGCCGGGATAAGAGTGTACACTACCTCCAAGCCCGGCAACCGAAAGAGTGCATATAAGGAAGGGGAGAAACTAATTCAGGCTTCCTTGACCAATGCCGTCCGGCTCTGCCGGCAGGCATGGATGAGGGACCAAGAGAGGTCCGGGCAGCACTCGAAAACATAAGACCCTTGCCGGCCAGCAGCTCTGCCGGCCGGCAATGGGCTGAGTCAATTCCACATCCCAACCTATACTAGGTCCAGAAGTAGAACGACATACAGTACAGTAAGACCCCTGCCGGCCAGCTCTGCCGGCCGGCAAGGTACAGTACAGTAATGGCTAGGCCATTAAGGAGATAGAGGGGGAAGGGACAAGAGGGTCCTGCCAACCTTGCTTTAGTGACAAATCACCCGCAGCCAAGAAACTTATCTTAGCCTAAGGGAGATCTAAGGGAAAAGGCCAGCAATACTTGCCAGCTTTCAGAGCACCAAAGCAAGGAAGGCGTTGCTACTCCCAAGGGAAGAACTTATCCTCCCCCGAGAACAGCAACAGGACTTAGTCTGGTCGATCACAAAAGAAGGAATCATAACTACAGAAACCTTCGGTAGTGACCTAAGGGAGCTAAGCTCCCTTTGTATGTGTTAGGTCAGCGAGGGGGACTCTGCCCCAAGCCAGACAACACAGACTCAGACTAAAAACTCTGTTGTTCTGTCCCTCTTGAACCATAACTACAGGAACAGGAAGGTACAGTAACACCCTAGTATAGTTTTATCGAAAATAAATTCGGAAAAAACCACTTAGGGATAAGCCCAAGGCTTAAACAGAGGGAAAGGGATTGCATACCTTCTCCGAAGAAAAGAAAGCAACCGGGGAGTATGATAAAGTATACTAAGGCTCCATAAGCAATTAGCCTAGGCACCAAGAGAATCGATTACCTAATTCACC
>NC_090764.1:4703614-4718416 GCF_036898095.1 Palaemon carinicauda
ACTTTAAGCTTACCTACACAACAATCTCTGTTATTTAACTCCTAGTAACAATCGTGTTCCATTAGCCTACGTTCAATATAAAATGAAGAGATTGCGCTTAAGAACTTATCAAAAAAAAAAACTGAAATACACTCCCAACTTTTTTTTATTTCATTTGTCACTTGCAAAGACTTACTGCAATCTGGTGTTACAGATTTTTTACAATATCCTGAGTGGGTTTATGTTACAGCTACGATTAGCTTTATGGAGTATTGAATGTTAGGTATAAAAATGAGATTTTCTCGTAATGCTAATATACTTCACTAACAGTTGACTGACAGTAGAGAAGATATTCTCTCTCTCTCTCTCTCTCTCTCTCTCTCTCTCTCTCTCTCTCTCTCTCTCTCTCTCTCTCTCTCTCTCTCTATATATATATATATATATATATATATATATATATATATAAATATATATATATATATATATATATATATATATATATATAAATATATATATATATATATATATATATATATATATATAGATGATGTTTCATCAGGCTACAATATCCGTTATTCTCTCTCTCTCTCTCTCTCTCTCTCTAGAAGATGTTTCATCAGGCTACAATATCCGTTATTCTCTCTCTCTCTCTCTCTCTCTCTCTCTCTCTCTCTCTCTCTCTCTCTCTCTCTCTCTCTCTCTCATGGACGTTTAGAATATTTCCATTACGTTACATTGATAGTGACCTTTCTCTCTCTCTCTCTCTCTCTCTCTCTCTCTCTCTCTCCTCTCTCTCTCTCTCTAATGGACGTTTAGAACATACCCACTATTCTACATTGAAAGACACCTCTCTCTCTCTCTCTCTCTCTCTCTCTCTCTCTCTCTCTCTCTCTCTCTCTCTCTCTCTCTCACGTTTAGAACATACCCATTATTCTACAATGACAGACACCTCTCTCTCTCTCTCTCTCTCTCTCTCTCTCTCTCTCTCTCTCTCCTCTCTCTCTCCCTCTCTCTCTCTCTCTCCTCTCTCAGAGATTTTCCATGACATCTAGAAATGTTTCAACATGCTACAATATTCGTTAATCTCTCTCTCTCTCTCTCTCTCTCTCTCTCTCTCTCTCTCTCTCTCTCTCTCTCTCTCTCTCTCATGGACGTTTATAACATACCCATTATTCTACATTGACAGAAACCTCTCTCTCTCTCTCTCTCTCTCTCTCTCTCTCTCTCTCTCCTCTCTCTCTCTCTCTCTCATACAATTCATAACTAATAAACCATCATAACAACTGATAATAACGAAGCATAATCTATTATAAAACTACTGTATTACTAAAAAAATCTGCTGTATTTTCCTGAACTCCAATCCAATTAATAAATACCAATTTTTAAACTGATTCAAATGCAATTGCCAATTACTTCCCATTACAAATAGGGCAGAAAATAGGGCATGTGTTTTCTAAACTGGAGGGTAAGAAAAAATGATTTATTAATCCCTGATTGATAAAAGTTTCGAATATTAATTGTCGATCTGATTGATTTCGCTTTGTTAATGAGTGCTGGAAATACTTCATGGGCTGGAAAATAATTTTCATGATAGATTATTATTATTATTATTATTATTATTATTATTATTATTATTATTATTATTATTATCATCATCATGACTTCAGTCAAATTTTCCAAATTTTATTATTATTATTATTGTTATGACTTTCATCTAATATTCCAAATATTATTATTGTTGTTGTTGTTGTTGTTATTATTATTACTTCTGTCATATGTTCCATACAAGAAAAGAGTATACTTGAAGTACATATATATATATATATATATATATATATATATATATATGTATATACATACATATATCTGTATATATATGTATGTATATAAATATATATATATATATATATATATATATATAAATATATATATATATATATATAAATATATACATACATATATATATATATATATATATATATATATATATATATACATATATATAATATATATACTGTATATATACTCCCATATAAGTGAACGTAACCTACCCATGCATACCTGCATATAAAAAAAAATTCATCTAAAATGAAACAATAAACAACAAACAATAAACTCACGACACAAACTAACAAACTAAAAAAAAAATATAAACAAAAACCCCAAGAAAGAAGAATATACAAGTTCACTCTGCTATATTGACTCGCTCATGAGACCATTTCTAAGAAAGAGCCTGTTGATGGGAGCTAGTAGAGAACGCCATTATCATAAGCCGATGTCTTTTGTCTTTATTTCTTATCTTGGAAGTTTTGAAATTACGGTAAAAAAAATTTTTAAAAATTCATGGAGTGATCAGAGCTTCTTATGGTTGTATTCGTAGATTTTTTTTTTATTTTGGATGTAAGTATTGATCTAGTGTGTATATATAATATATATATATATATATATATATATGTATATATATATATATATATATATATATGTATATATATATATATATATATATATATATATATATATATATATGAATAAAATAGTCAACTGCTGCTATCATCATCTTTATTCGGGAGCTTTCGACATAACTTATGTCATCTTCAGCCTATCTGCAATTATCATATGTAAAATTAATAAAATCATCCTAAGTACATAGTTAGGAAGATACACTTTCATGAATTGATCAACTAGTTCTAAAATCAACCAATCAAGGAACATAAAACCTTAAAAAAAAGACTTATTACACACAACTATATAAAAAGACTTAATAACTAATATAACTAGTCACTCCGCAGGAGATGATGACCACCCATCCAGACCAGCAACCCACAGACCAAACGGATCAATGGGTCACCGGCAACTGAACAGGTAAGCCCTCATTCAAGCTGGGTTTTGTCTTAAAAATATATAAAGACTCCAAGATTCTCAGCTGGCTGACGTTACTATGTCTGTCCGTAATTTTGAAATTTTCAATAGAAATGGCATGACCAGATTTAAATGCGTGGTCATAAATAGCGGAAATTGGTTTCTTACTTAACGGTATATTGGTTCGTACCGATCTCCCCCATGTGCTCCGAAATCCTACACTGAAGCTGTCTAGATGTGCTTCCAGTGTAGCACTCATTACAGAGTGCACATTGAAAAGTGTATATGACACCGGAACACAAGGGAGTAGGTAGACTCTCCTTATATTTAAAACAGTGAGCCAACTGAGAACTTGTTAGTAAAAATTAATTTTAAATCTATGTGGGGATTAACATTTCCCCACAACACTCATAACCCTCTGTTCTTAGTCTCTCCGAAACATAACCATAGTACGGAAAGGAGACATATAACTTTTTCTTACTGACTGTTTGAATTGTTAAATTTTGACTGTAATTATAATAGAGGTTCAGAGGGAACCCATTGGTAATAAAAAATGATTTTAGAAAATTTTTCTTCCTCATGAAACCCCAGATAAGTTGAACATACATGATAACATCTATATAACAGTGTTTTTATCGAATTAATTTTGTAGAGTCTTTATATATTTTTAAGACAAAACCCAGCTTGAATGAGGGCTTTACCTGTTCAGTTGCCGGTGACCCATTGATCCGTTTGGTCTGTGGGTTGCTGGTCTGGAGTGGGTGGTCATCATCTCCTGCGGGTGACTAGTTATATTAGTTATTAAGTCTTTTATATAGTTGTGTGTAATAAGTCTTTTTTTTAAGGTTTTATGTTCCTTGATTGGTTGATTTTAGAACTAGTTGATCAATTCATGAAAGTGTATCTTCCTAACTATGTACTTAGGATGATTTTATTAATTTTATTAATTTTACATATGATAATTGCAGATAGGCTGAAGATGACATAAGTTATGTCGAAAGCTCCCGAATAAAGATGATGATAGCAGCATTGACTATTTTATTCCTACTTAAATTGCGATTCCCAAGAGGACCCATCTATCAACTATAATTTTTAACAAGATATGGCCGTCAAGGACTGCAACTATTCAGAAAACTGGAAAGAACTGCAATTAAATTAAGGAAGAATGAAGCAGACTTAAAATTTTTAAAAACATGTAAAAGCTATGAAATCTTACCCAAATTTTTATATTTTAAGCTGTATAAACGTAATTTACTTAATTCTAAACTGTACCGAAAATGGCAATTTAAACTTCTGACCATAGAAATCAATCATAAAATTAAAACCATAAAGAATTTAGGAAAGGAAAAAACAAGACTAGATACTGAGTTAAACACTACTGTAAGTTTTTTTAGATTATTATTATTTTAAATCTTACATCTCTAAAAATGTTTGTAATGTTAATACTAAGACTATAAAAACCCACGAAAAGAAACTAAAATTTTTAGGTATAACAAACTCTCTAGATTCACTTGACCCTAATAAAGTTATTTTCAATCACTCTAGTCGAAAACTATCACCTAAGGAAGAAGGACTACTAGTATATGGAATTGAACTTTAAACTGCCTCATTTTCGCATAAATTTTTTATAGACATTTTTTTAGCATTTGAAAATTTGTATTCGTACCTTGACAAGGAAGTTCCACATGGCGACCATGGATGTGGTTTTGAACGAGCCATACAGGACATTGCATACAGAACTTTCTATAATTTCAAACCACACAAAGTTTTTTCCCCCATTTTTTCTAAGAAGGATATTGAAATCTTGAGAAATCTAGGTAAAGACCCCAACTATAATCATAAGTAAACCGGATAAAGGTCATGGGATTGTAATACTGGATAAAGCTGATTATGTAAGGAAAATGGAAGATATTTTAAATGATAGGTCTAAGTTCAGAGAGTTGGTGTCGGAGGACCCCTTAATTCGAACTTTAAATATGGAGAATAAAATTAACTACAGGGTTCGTAGTGGAAGAAGGATGGCATATTGTCAGACGAAACAGCTTCAGCAATAATGGCAACAGGAACGCAACCTGGTATTATGTATGGTGCCCCAAAGATTCACAAAAGAGGTATTCCTCTGAGACCAATTCTCAGCGCTATTAATACCTGCTCCTATGACCTGTCAAAACATCTAGTAACTAAGCTCGCCCCCTCTCACAGTAAATGAATATACCCTGAAAAATACTTATGAATTTGTAGACTTGATTAATTCTGTCGGAGATGCAAATAACTATGTTATGTGCAGCTTCGACATTGAAAGTTTGTTCACTAACATTCCTTCAAGAGAAACACTGGAGATAATTCTTGAACAGCTTTTCCCTAACCCAGAGGACATTTTCGAAGGTTTCAGTAAAAAACAATTTAAAATACTATTAGAACTAGCTACCACTACATCCACATTCATGTTTAATAACAAGTTATATGAGCAGGTAGATGGAGTACCAATGGGATCGTCGTGTGGACCAACCTTGGCAAATATATTTTTATGTTATTGTGAGGGAAATGGTTGAATGATTGTCCTGTGGATTTTAAGCCTTTTTTGTACCGTCGATATGTAGACGATACATTTTTTACTTTTCAAAGTTTAGATCATATAAGCCAGTTTTTAGATTATTTAAATACAAAGCATCGTAACATAAGATTTACGAAAGAAAATGAACAGGATGATTCTTTGCCTTTTCTCGATGTCTTGGTCTCTCGGAAACATAATACCTTTGAGACCTCAGTATTTCGAAAAACACTTTTACAGGACTAAGCACTCATTTTTTAAGCTCCGAACCAAAAAATCTACAAAATTAATTCGATAAAAACACTGTTATATAGATATTATCATGTATGTTCAACTTATCTGGGGTTTCATGAGGAAGAAAATTTTCTAAAATCATTTTTTATTACCAATGGGTTCCCTCTGAACCTCTATTATAATCAAGTCAAGAATTTTTTAGATAAAATTTACAGTCAAAATTTAACAATTCAAACAGTCAGTAAGAAAAAAGTTATATGTCTCCTTTCCGTACTATGGTTATGTTTCGGAGAGACTAAGAACAGAGGTTATGAGTGTTGTGGGGAAATGTTATCCCCACATAGATTTAAAATTAATTTTTACTAACAAGTTCTCAGTTGGCTCACTGTTTAAATATAAGGAGAGTCTACCTACTCCCTTGTGTTCCGGTGTCATATACACTTTTCAATGTGCACTCTGTAATGAGTGCTACACTGGAAGCACATCTAGACAGCTTCAGTGTAGGATTTCGGAGCACATGGGGAGATCGGTACGAACCAATATACCGTTAAGTAAGAAACCAATTTCCGCTATTTATGACCACGCATTTAAATCTGGTCATGCCATTTCTATTGAAAATTTCAAAATTACGGACAGACATAGTAACGTCAGCCAGCTGAGAATCTTGGAGTCTTTATATATTTTTAAGACAAAACCCAGCTTGAATGAGGGCTTACCTGTTCAGTTGCCGGTGACCCATTGATCCGTTTGGTCTGTGGGTTGCTGGTCTGGATGGGTGGTCATCATCTCCTGCGGGTGACTAGTTATATTAGTTATTAAGTCTTTTATATAGTTGTGTGTAATAAGTCTTTTTTTTAAGGTTTTATGTTCCTTGATTGGTTGATTTTAGAACTAGTTGATCAATTCATGAAAGTGTATCTTCCTAACTATGTACTTAGGATGATTTTATTAATTTTATTAATTTTACATATGATAATTGCAGATAGGCTGAAGATGACATAAGTTATGTCGAAAGCTCCCGAATAAAGATGATGATAGCAGCATTGACTATTTTATTCCTACTTAAATTGCGATTCCCAAGAGAACCCATCTATCAACTATATATATATATATATATATATAATATATATATATATATAATATATATATATATATATATTTATATATATACATATATACATATATATATATTATATATATACATATATATATATATTTATATATATACATATATATATATATATATATATATATAGAGAGAGAGAGAGAGAGAGAGAGAGAGAAGAGAGAGAGAGAGAGAGATGAGAGAGAGGAGAGAGAGAGAGAGAGAGAGTATTTATTAATATACCTATACATGTTCTGTATGTATATAAACAAACATATACATATATAACTATGTGTACTTGTGTACACATACTGTATATACAGTACATACAGATATACAAATACTGTGCATATATATATATATATATATATATATATATATATATATATATATATATATTTATATATATATATATATATATATATATATATATATATATATGTGTGTGTGTATGTATACATATGCATATATGCATATACTCAAAGATGTATATTCTATTATTCCAATGCACATACCCAATTCTCAACGCAAAAATTATATACCAAAAATTATAACTAAAAAAAAATCTATTTCCATCTACACAATTCTCCGGACAAAATACCTAAAAAAAAAAAACGAAATATTTCTGAAAATATGAAGTAGTCCTCTACCGAATTCGTTCATTTTCTCATAAGTAAATCCCATTATTATATGAAATATGGAATTCCCTTCCTCTTAATGCATTTTAAGTCAAATTTAAAAACGGTTCTGTTCTGATTTTGTTCCTTTTCTATAACCCTAATTTCTTCCCCCCTTAATGGAACGGAAATTTTGAAATTATATATTCCTACTTTTCAGGAATTTCCATTTTTAATTTATATTATTGGGATATGATTTGTATTTTTTTTATTTCTTAAATTATTTTTCTATTCTTAATGTGTTCGTATTTTTTTCCTAACTAATTTCTTAATTTTAAAGTGTATGTATGTATGTATGTATGTATGTATGTATGAGTATACATTTATATATACAGGTGAGTGTGTATATATATATATATATATATATATATATATATATATATATATATATATATATATATATATATATATATATACACACACATATATATATACATATATATATATATATATATAATATATATATATATATATATATTTATATATATATACACATACATATAGGAATGTAAGTATGTATGCATGTATGTGAAGTCGACGATTAACTGAAAATTAATGACAAAACTAAGCCATGGGTAGCCTAACGTTACTGGTGTACCTGGTAGTCAGTTCATTACTGTGGATCACAGCTAGAATGAATAATATACATCGAGTAAAGACTTACTACGAAGTCTAAAAACCAAAAATATTAGAGAAACAGAAACACAACTCCGAAACTTTATTCTCTGCTTGCAAGCACCAGCATGCCATGGGGTGACCCCCCCCCCCCCAAAAAAAAAGGGCCGAATGTTATAGTTTTGAAAGCGTATGAAATTGTTAAAGAGTTATTTTCCAAGTGTGAAAACGTACGAAATATCGTACAGTCTAACTACCAAACCTTAAAACGTACGAAATATCCTACAGACTTATGACCAAGTCTAAAAAAAATTCTAAAATCGTAAGTGAAACGGAAGCACAACTCCGAAACATTTCTCGCTGCTTGCAAGCATCAGCATATGCCATGGGGTAGCCCCCCCCCCCCCCCCACCCCCCCAAAAAAGGGCCGAATGTTTAATTAGGATTCCAAAAAGGTCATTATGAAAGATGCCGCGGCCTTTGTTGCCAGTTCTTGGCTCAGTTCCTTGAAAGAATTCATTAAACTTCTTAATGAGAAAAATCTCTCTTGGCTGTTACGATAATAATTCGGCGAAAGCGTTTAGACATTTATATCTTCGTTGGGAGGGCGAGGTGGTCGAAGTTTTATTTATGGTTTAAGTATTATATTATATATATGTATGTGTGTATATATATATATATATATATATATATATATATATATATATATTGTATCATATATATATATATATATATATATATATATATAAATATTTATATATAAGTGTATATACATACATACAGTATATATATATATATATATATATATATATATATATATATATACATATATTTATATATCTATATATTTGTGTGCATATATATGTATGTGTATGTATATATATATATATATATATATATATATATATATACATTCATACATACACGTGCATAGATATGCACACATGTATGTTTGTATAATATATATATATATATATATATATATATATATATATATATATATATATATATATATGTGTGTGTGTGTGTGTGTGTATGTGTCTATCTGTCTGGGATTAATATAGACCATCTCATTGAACTTTCAAAATAGGAAAAAAATATGGCACATCAGAAAGAAGAAACCTATAATGCCTCTCGCGAAACACTGGTATTTTTGCAAGAAAAATACGTAAAAAAAACCTAATGAGCAAAGTACGAACATTAATGGAAAGGTGCTGCCATCTATTGAGGAGAAAGTTTACTATCCTTTTTTCTTTACATCAGTCTAATTAAATACGATAATCCAAATTATTAGATTATTGTGAATTTCGTTTTTGTTTTAAGCTATGGAATTATGAATCCTTTCCCCTATATTGATCGAGGGTAGATAGTAAATTTGAAAGACTATTCCCCTTATGTTTATTTGTTTATATTCAACTAAAGATTTATATCTAAGGTTATATCTGAAAAGTTCTCTGTGAAGTTATACATACGAGAATACGTATGTATTTGTGTTTGCATGTATATGTATGTGTAATTGTGATATAATCTTTACCAATCACTGTACAAAAAAAAATTAATAAGAAAATTCTCCGCAAAAATATAATGTTCTCAGCCGTATTTCAGTAAAATACAGGCGACCGTAATTTTACTCTACTCTATATTTTACGGGTTGGTGACCGTAATATCACTCCTTTGCGTCAGTATATCCATTTTTTAAAAACGGTAAATGCCTGGCAACATTTATTCTAGGATTCTTACCGTTTTTAGGACAAATTCTTAACAGTGAACAGTCTACAAAATCAAAGTCTCTCTCTCTCTCTCTCTCTCCTCTCTCTCTCTCTCTCTCTCTCTCTCTCTCTGCCTAATTTTCTGTCTATTTTCCTTTCATAAAACTTATTATAAACCATATTTCATTGAACAACAGTCTCAGCCTTGCCTCCAAGCATACCAACTATAGTCAATTCTGTTTAGTGAGGCAGATTTGCACCGACTAGCAGGGGTGCCCTTTTAGCTCTGAAAAGCTTCCTGCTATCTGATTGGTTGGACAATATAATTCTAACCAATCAGCTAGCAGGAAACTTTTCCGAGCTAAAAGGGCAACCCTGCTAGTCGGTGCAAATGCGCCTCATTAAAAAGAATTGAGTATAGATTTACTAAAACGTTCTTAAGATGAATGAAGTCAGCGGAAATATAGAAAGAACAAAACTTACCTAAGTTAAGATTAAACGATAATCTGCACCGACTAGCAGGGGTGCCCTTTTAGCTCTGAAAAGCTTCCTGCTATCTGATTGGTTGGACAATATAATTCTAACCAATCAGATAGCAGGAAACTTTTCAGAGCTAAAAGGGCACCCATGCTAGTCGGTGCAAATGCGCCTCATTAAAAAGAATTGAGTATAGGTTTACTAAAACGTTCTTAAGATGAATGAAGTCAGCGGAAATATAGAAAGAACTAAACTTACCTAAGTTAAGATTAAACGATAATATGAACCAACTAGCAGGGGTGCCCTTTTAGCTCTGAAAAGTTTCCTGCTATCTGATTGGTTGGACAATATAATTCTAACCAATCAGATAGCAGGAAACTTTTCAGAGCTAAAAGGGCACCCATGCTAGTCGGTGCAAATGCGCCTCATTAAAAAGAATTGAGTATAGATTTACTAAAACGTTCTTAAGATGAATGAAGTCAGCGAAAATGTAGAAAGAACAACAATCAGCTAAAAGGAAACTTTTCAGAGCTAAATGGGCAACCCTGCTAGTCGGTGCAAATCTGCCTCACTAAAAAGAATTGACTATACATTAACTAGAACGCTCTTAAGATGAATGAAGTCAGCGTAAATGTAGAAAGAACAAAACTTACCTTAAAATTAAGAGAATTATTTTCGTTATTCTGGACATAAGAGCTTTAACAGATCATTTCTTTAGGCCTACAAGTTCTAGGTATTTATCTTTTATTTCTAGAGTCTCCTGCTTTTTTTTTTTTTTTTTTTTTTTTTTTTTTTTTTTTTTTTTGCCTTCCTCTGTTATTGTACAGGGATTAGTTTGCAAAACTTCCTTCGGTATCAATTCCATGTCTGTTAGAGATAAGAAAAAGTATATATATAATTTTTTATATGAAAATTTACCTCTGCTTGTTATTTTTCGGATATTCAAAATAAGCCAATCAAAAAAATAAGCTCGCGAGTGTATTGATTTTCATTAAGAAATAAATTTAAATATTGATGTAAAAAATGATCTTTGTTCATATTTGGAAATTCAGAATAAGCCAATAAGAAAATAAGCTTCCTAGCCTACTGATTTTTAATAAAAATAAATTTAAATTTTGATATGAAAAATTATCCTTGCTTGTTATTTTTTTGAAATCCAAAATAAGCCAATCAAAAAAATAAGCTTCCCAGCCTACTGATTTCTAATAAAAAAATAAATCTAAATTTTTATATAAAAAATTATCTTTTGCTTGTGATTTTTGGAAATTCATAATAAGTCAATAAAAATAAGCTCCTTAACCTACTGATTTTCAATAAGAAATAAATCTAAATTGTGATATAAAAATTATCTTTGCTTATCACTTTTGGAAACTCAAAATAAGCCAATGAAAAAAATAAGCTTCCTAGCCTACTGATTTTTAATAAAATATAAATTCAAATTTTGATATAAAAAATTCTATTTGTCATTTTTTGGAAATTCAAGATAAACCAATAAAAAATAAGCTCTTATGCCTAAGGATTTTTAATAAAAAATGAATTTAAATTTTGATATAAAAAATTATCTTCGTTTGCGATTTTTGGAAATTCAAAATAAGCTCCCTAGCCTACTGATTTTTAATAAGAGATATATTTACATTTAGATATAAAAAAAAATTTTTTGTCATTTTTGGAAATTCAAGATAAACCAATAAGAAAATAAGCTCCCTTGCCTAATGATTTTCAATAAAAAATAAATTAAAATTTTGATATAAAAAATTATCTTTGCATGTGATTTTTGGAAATTCAAAATAAGCCAATAAAAAATAAGCTCCTTAACCTACTGATTTTTAATAAGAAATAAATTTAAATTTTGATATAAAATATTCTTTTTGTTATTTTTGGAAAATCAAGATAAACCAATAAGAAATTAAGCTTCCTACCCTACCGAATTTCAATAAGAAATATATTTCCACGACCATCTCTTACGAATATAACCATAATATTTACAACTAGAAAAGCACCCTGAGAATGCAGACCTCCACCATGGCAGCTTATTTCTCGAAACCACCTTGCCTTAGGGTTATTTTGGTCGACCTCTTGATAGACCTTGACCTTTGACTTTGGACTTTTAAAATTGAATCACATACACGTCATAACATAATTTATAATCCCTGAAAGTTTCACTACTCTATGAGTAAAATTGATGCCAGGAAGTTGTTCACAAACAAACAAACAGATAAAAAGGGGTAAAAACTTAACCTCCTCCCAACTCCATTGAAGGAGGTAATAACGTTTCAAGCTTGGATATTCAAATCCTTTTCAAGAAAGGCATTCTCCGTATGCTCTCTTCGAAAGAAAGGGATATATATATATATATATATATATATATATATATATATATATATATATATATATATATACATATATACATATATATATATATATATATATATATATATATATATATATATATATATATATATATATAGCAGAAAGGCAAAGGAAAGCAGATACTTCAGCATTTGGACAGTTAATTGGCTAAGCTTTCGGGAACATTTCCCATCATAGGAGCTAAAAAAGTGAATGTAAAACAACGGTCAATAGACATTACGTTAGTCAATGAAATTCTGTTAAAAAGGCAAGAATTATAATAAATACATCGAAATACTTGAAAAATGAAGTGGATGAAATATACTAAAAAATTATAAATTAAACCATATAAATAAAATTAAAAATTAAAACGTTAAAACATTAAATGAATGATATAGTAAAAGAGCAATATTGCTCTTTTACTATATCATTCATTTAATGTTTTAACGTTTTAATTTTTAATTTTATTTATATGGTTTAATTTATAATTTTTTAGTATATTTCATCCACTTCATTTTTCAAGTATTTCGATGTATTTATTATAATTCTTGCCTTTTTAACAGAATTTCATTGACTAACGTAATGTCTATTGACCGTTGTTTTACATTCACTTTTTTAGCTCCTATGATGGGAAATGTTGTTCCCGAAAGCTTAGCCAATAAACTGTCCAAATAATGAAGTATCTGCTTTCCTTCGCCTTTCTGCTAAACCTCAAGCTTTCTAGAAGCGAAAATGCCATTAATTATATATATATATATATATATATATATATATATATATATATATATATATATATATATATATATATAAATATATATATATATATATATATATATATATAAATATATATATATATATATATATATATATCTAAATATATATCGATATCTATCTATTTATCTATCTATATATATGTGTGTGTTATATATATATATATATATATATATATATATATATCTATTTATCTATATATATCTATATCTATCTATTTATCTATCTATCTATCTATCTATATATACATACATACATATATATATATATATATATATATATATATATATATATATATATATGTATATATATAATATATATATCTATTTATCTATATATATCTATAACTATCTATTTATCTATATATATATCTATATCTATCTATTTATCTATCTATCTATCTATCTATCTATCTATCTATCTATATATATATATATTATATATATATATATATATATATATATATATATATATATATAAAGAATATCATCATCTTCTCGAAACTGGAAACCTTCCCAAATTCTAAATAAATTCTCAGTTCTAGATTTTGAAACTTTTGACGGGATAACTTTTCTCATTGTTTCCCAGACGAGAAAACTCACATTGAAATTTATTAGACGAAAAAATATATAAAAACTGTCTCAGAAATATTTGGAGTTTCTTTTCACGATCATAAGAAATGGTGTCTAGAGATAAATTGTTGAATATCTTTTCTTCTTGTTTTATTTCTTCTTTTATATTTAATATTTTATCAACTATAAAGAGGTTTTAGTGAGAATTATTATTATTATTATTATTATTATTATTATTATTACTATTATTATTATTACTTGCTACGCTACAGCCCTAGTTGGTAAAGAAGGGTTCCAACAGGGATAGCCCAGTGAGGAAAGGAAACAAGGAAAAATAAAACAACATTAAGATAAATATTTCCTATATAAACTCTAAAAGCTTTAGCAAAACAAGAGGATGAGAAATTATATGGAATAGTGTGACCGAGTGTACCCCCAAGCAAGAGAACTCTAACCCAAGACAGTGAAAGACCATGGTACAGAGGCTATAGCACTACCCAAGAATAGAGAATAATGGTTTGATTTTGGAGTGTCCTTCTCCTAGAAGAGCTGCTTACTATAGCTAAAGAGTCTCTTTTACCCTTACCAAGAAGAAAGTGGCCACTGAACATTACAGTGCAGTAACCCCTTGGGTGAAGAAGAATTGTTTGGTAATCTCAGTGTTGTCAGGTGTATGAGATCAAAGGAGAATCTGTAAAGAATAGGCCAGGACTATTCGGTGTCTGTGTGGGCAAAGGGAAAGTGAACCGTAACCGGAGAAAAGGATTCAATGTAGTACTGTCTGGCCAGTCAAAGGACCCACAACTCTCTAGCGGTAGTATCTCAACGGGCGGCTGGTGCCCTGGCCAACCTACTACCACCATATATGATCAACGCCCAAGGACCCTCTCCATCAAGCAAAGAC
>NC_090764.1:4718916-4723916 GCF_036898095.1 Palaemon carinicauda
ATGCGTATATGTAATATATGCATACATACATATATATATATATATATATATATATATATATATATATATATATATATATATATATATATATATATCTATATATCTATATATATATAAATAAAAATTCCAAAATTATCATTTCCCTACATCAAAAAACGCGCAAAGCTATTCACTTCCGAAGTCATCCCACGGGTAAAATGCGACTTCGAACGACATAAATTCCCAGGAATACGTCCAATTCCGCTTAACGACCGGAATTGGTTTTTTCATCCCTGGGAATCGGCCCCGCTATTACTTAAATAAGAATTGGGAAAGGAAAGTAGCTTAAAAAAAAAAAAAAAAAAAAAAAAAAAAGAGAGAGAGAGAGAGGAAGGTACCTTAAAAAAAAAATAAAGTATAAAAATTTTTGGGGATATTACCTTCAGACCAGCAAATCCTCGTAAAATGAAATTTAGGAAAGAGCTCCTTTGAAGCTGAAGGTATCTGTAATGGAAGCGCCAGGCTTTCCTGTTAAACGATATCCTTTTTTTTTTTTTTAATCAGTAGGACCCTTGGACCGTTTTCCTGTTTACTGGGTATCAGAATGTACAATCAAGTTTAAAGATCAGCTGCGTATCAGAATGTAATAATAATAATAATAATAATAATAATAATAATAATAATAATAATAATCGATCTATTGCGAAATCCACTATATTTATCCTTTGCTAAATTTTACGCTGCAAATTTCTCTATTTATAATTTTATTATAAGATATAATAAAATTTGACTCTGCAAATTTCTCTATTCATGAATTTATCATAAGATATAATAAAAAAATAAAATGAATTCATACCATTGATAGAATAACCTACATATGAAAAATGGTTCTAATCATAGGTCTCTGAAATGGGCCATTTGTGATATCAACCCCATTGTTATTCATCTCTAAAATGCATCTAATTACCAGAACAAATGACTATATTTAGCATTATTACATGATTAATCAAAACAATATGCTTTCCAGGAATTAATTGCTGTTAATTGTGGCTATAATTGCTCTCGGAAACAGGTACTCTCCTAAATTGAGATTAACTTAACATTTAAAAAGGTTTAAAGGTTTAAAGGTCGCGCATGAATGGCAGAGGCAAAGGACAGTGACATTGCCCTAGCAATCAGGACAATGCCCTAGAGACTGACCATATATTATATGATCAGCGCCCAAGCCTCCTCTCCACCCAAGCTAGGACCAGGGAGGGCCAGGCAGTGGCTGTTGATGACTCAGCAGATAGACCTATAGGCTCCCCCAAACCTCCCAACCTTAGCTCACAAGGATGGTAAGGTTGTAGACACTAATGGCACTAACGAATCTGAGCGGGACTCGAACCCCCGACTGGCAAACACCAGGCAGAGACGTTACCAATCAGGTAACAAGATCTGAATCACAGGATGAATAATGTGAAATTATCTTACCACCATTATAAGCTCACAAGGATGGTGAGGTTGCAGACTACAAGAAAATATGGAGTTTGAGCATGTCTTGAACCCAAGTCCAGCAGATCGCTGTTCTTGTGGCCTGATTGGTAACGTCTCTGCCTGGTGTTTGCCAGTAGGGGGTTCGAGTCCCGCTCAGACTCGTTAGTGCCATTAGTGTCTGCAACCTTACCATCCTTGTGAGCTAAGGTTGGGGGGCTTGGGGGAGCCTATAGGTCTATCTGCTGAGTCATCAGCAGCCACTGCCTGGCCCTCCCTGGGTGGAGAGGAGGCTTGGGCATAGTCCTGATTGCTAGGGCAATGTCACTGTCCCTTGCCTCTGCCATTCATGAGCGACCTTTAAACCGTTAAACAGGGATCTGTTGGAGCAATATGCTGTGTGAGATGTTGAAGGATTTCGAACGAACATGATAAAATGACTTTGGAGGGTCCTGTAGAGAGTAGGGTTCCCCTGCTGTATAGGACCAGTAAAACAGCCCTTCAAGTAAGTATAATGACTTATTCAAAATAAAAAACATATCAAAATCATATTTGATATTTTATGTTACTTATATCCATATATTAATCTCTTTTATCCTTTTACAATGATTATATCCCTGCATATGTTGTTGTTGTTTCTGTTGTTGTTGTTGTTGTTTGTCTGCATCTTATATCCCTGCACAATTAATGTAAAAAGGAAACCCTTGTTCCCCCTATCTATATAGTTAAATAATCATGATTTAATTCCCAGCCTTTTGGAGCTCTTGACGATAATTTTCGAACCTTGACGATAATGGCCCTCATTTTGGGAGATCGCCCGCCGTTTCCCCTCGCAAATAAAAGCTCCAAATAACCCGGCATGAAACTACTTTCGTCCCTGCTTGAAATTGCACATTGCTGTCACTGTCAATTCTTTAACTAATACGCTCACAGTATGGAAACTCGAAAAGCGAATGTTGATGATGTTGCAGTCACTAATTATAGTCAATTCTTTTTAGTGCAGCAGGTTTGCACCGACTCGCATGAATGTCCTTTTTGCTTGGAACAGTTTCCTGATCGCTGATTGGTTGGACAAGATCATTCTAACCAATCAGATAGCAGGAAACTTTTCCGAGCTAAAAGGGCACCGCAGCGAGTCGGTGCAAATCTGCCTCACTAAAAAGAATTGAGTATAGATGGGCATTCCGTAGAGCACTGACCTCTGCCGCGGCAGCTTATTTCTTGACCTTGACCTTTGACCTTAAAATGTATTAATTTGCATGGATTTTCATACACTCAAATATGAACCAAGTTTGAAGTCTCTGTGACAACGATGTCCAAACTTATGGCTGATTACGTGAATTGGATATTTCTGTTTGACCATGACCTGAACCTTTTAACTTGGCCTTTCAAAATTTAATCATTTACTGTTTTTTACATAACAGTTAATCCCTGCAGAATAGAAACTCGAAAAGCGAATGTTGATGTTGCAGTCACTAACTAGAGGGGCACTCCGTAGAATGCAGACCTCCGCCCGGCAGCTAATTTCTCGACCTTTTGCTCGACCTTGACCTTTGACCTTAACATGTACTAGTTGGTGTGATTTTTCATACACTCAAATATGAACCAAGTTTGAAGTCTCTGTGACAACGATGTCCAAACTTATGGCTGATTACGTGAATTGGATATTTCTGTTTGACCATGACCTGAACCTTTTAACTTGGCCTTTCAAAATTTAATCATTTACTGTTTTTTACATAACAGTTAATCCCTGCAGAATAGAAACTCGAAAAGCGAATGTTGATGTTGCAGTCACTAACTAGAGGGGCACTCCGTAGAATGCAGACCTCCGCCCGGAGCTAATTTCTCGACCTTTTGCTCGACCTTGACCTTTGACCTTAACATGTACTAGTTGGTGTGATTTTTCATACACTCAAATATGAACCGAGTTCGAAGTCTCTGTGACAACGATGTCCAAACTTAAGGCTGATTACGTGAATTGGACATTTTGCTTGACCGTGAACTTGACGTTTGACCTTGACCTTCCAAAATTTAATTACTTACAGCTTTTTACATAACAGTTAATACCTGCATGTTTCATTATTCTACAATTAGAATTGTGGCCAGGAATCTGTTTGCAAACAAACAAACACATACACACAGGGGCGAAAACATAACCTCCTTCCAACTTTGTTTGCGGAGGTATAATTATTATTACTATTATTATTATTATTATTATTACTATCATTTTTATTATGATGATTATTATTATTATTATTATCATTAATTGCTAAGCTACAACTCTAGTTGGAAAAGCAGAATGCTATAAGCCCAGGGGCTCCAACAGGGAAAATAGCCCGAAAGGAAAGGAAACAAGGAAAAATAAAATATTCTATGAACAGTGACAACATTAAAATAAATATTTCCCATATAAAATATAAAAAACTTTCCCAGAACAAGAGAGAAATAAGATAGAATAGTATACCCAAGTGTACCCTCAAGTAAGAGACTCTAACACAAGAGACAATGGAAGACCATGGAACAGAGGTTATGGCTCTACCCAAGACTAGAGAACAATGGTTTTATTTTGGAGTGTCCTTCTCCTAGAAGAGCTACTTGCCATGGCTAAAGAGTCTCTTCTACCATTACCAAGAGGAGAGTAGCCACTGGACAATTACAGCGCAGTAGTTAACCCCTTGAGTGTAGAACTGTAGAAGAATCGTTTGGTAATCTCAGTGGTGTCAGATGTATGGGGACAGAGAAGAATATGTAAAGAATAGGCCAGACTATTCGGTGTATGTATAGGCAAAAGGAAAATGAACCGTAACCAAAGAGAAGGATCTAATGTAGCACTGTCTGGCCAGTCAAAGGACCCCATAATTCTATAGTAGTAGTATCTCAACGGGTGGCTGGTGCCCTGGTCAACCTACTACTTAATAATAATAAATATGAAATATTAATAACTCACAACAACATCCAGCATCAGACTTTTCTCATAATATAATCGATTTGAATTGAAAAACTGAAGACATTCAGATTTATTGGGCAAAATTTTTTTACCCATTATCGTGTTTTCGAAAGAGACCGGGTTTTCAAATATGCAAACATTGGATTTCTTTTCCCATAACCGAAAGTTTTCAGAAATATCTGTCAGGATTTCTGAGAACGTTAGTGGTTTTTTTTTTTTTTTTTTTTTTCAATGTCTTCAGTAAATCGTTCAAAACAAGGTTTTATGAAAAAAATATATATTTTTACTATTGTTATTACTTGCTATGCACAACCCTAGTTGGAAAAGCAGGATGCTACAAGCCCAGGGGCCCCAACAGGGAAAATAACCCAATGAGGAAAGGAAACAAGGAAAAATAAAATATTTTAAGAATAGTAACAACATTGAAATAAATATTTCCTATATAAACAATAAAAATTTCAACAAAACAAGAGGAAGAGAAATTAGATAGAACAGATTGCCAGAGTGTGACCTCAAGCAGGAGAAATCTAACCCAAGACAGTGGAAGACCATGGTACAGAGGCTAAGTCACTACCCAAGACTAGAGAACAATGGTTTGATT
>NC_090764.1:4728916-4758916 GCF_036898095.1 Palaemon carinicauda
ATAATAATAATAATAATAATAATAATCATTGAAATAATATAATATAATAATAATAATAATAATAAAAATAATAATAATCATTAAAATAATATAATATAATAATAATAATAATAAAATTTATAATAATAATTATTATTATTAATAAATATATTAAGGATATCAATAATTATTATTATTATTATTAATAATAATAAAAATATTAAGGATATCAATAATAATAACTATAACAATAATAATAATAATAGCAAAAACTGGTATTATTATTATTTAATAAAAATAATAATAATAATAACAATAATAGTAATAAAAATAACAATAAATAACATTAACAATAATAACAATAAATATTCTAAAAAAGAAAAAAAGTTGAATCATCACGACATTCAACAGCGCTCGCGTGCATTAAAATTCCCGCCTCACGAGCAATCAGTTTTCCGTTAGCCATCAGCACACCCACTTGAATACAAACTTGCCCTTTAGTTATATAAAATCCCGCTACTAAAACGTGGGTCGCGTTCATAAACCTTAGAAGAACGAGCCTTTTTGTGCCAGGCATTAAATGCAAATGAACGCGCTGTTTCAAGTAAACCACAGGCATCGAATAAGTTAAGTCAGCCACTAGGAAAAAAGTAGCGGTTTTTGGGGTGAAATTGAAAACGGATACATTGCCATGAGTTGCATAATGCCAAGGAATGAGAGAGAGAGAGAGAGAGAGAGAGAGAGAGAGAGAGAGAGAGAGAGAGAGAGAGAGAGAGTCATTCGATAGCTTAAGGTAAGTGATGTTAGGGTTTTAAATTAAAATTTCTTTCTTGACATTGAGAGAGAGAGAGAGAGAGAGAGAGAGAGAGAGAGAGAGAGAGAGAGAGAGAGAGAGAGAGAGAGAGATATGGACCCATACGATTTCCTTTCGGTAGGTTTAGTGAAAATGTTTTGAAATTGTAATTTCTTTCAATATAATGAACGAGAGAGAGAGAGAGAGAGAGAGAGAGAGAGAGAGAGAGAGAGAGAGAGAGAGAGAGAGAGAGAGAGAGAGAGAGAAAGTACATTCACTCAGTCTCCTTTAAGTAAGTCAGGTTAGAAGGTTTTTAAATTCAAATTTCTTTCAGATTCTGAACGAGAGAGAGAGAGAGAGAGAGAGAGAGAGAGAGAGAGAGAGAGAGAGAGAGAGAGAGAGAGAGAGATAAGTACATTCATTCAATTTCCTTCAAATAAGTCAGGTTAGAAGATTTTGAGAGAGAGAGAGAGAGAGAGAGAGGAGAGAGAGAGAGAGAGAGAGAGAGAGAGAGAGAGAGAGAGAGAGAGAGATATTCATCCAATCTCCTACCAGTAAGTAAGGTTAGGTTTTGAAATTCAAATTTCTTTAAACAGAGAGAGAGAGAGAGAGAGAGAGAGAGAGAGAGAGAGAGAGAGAGAGAGAGAGAGAGAGAGAGAGAGAGAGAGAGAGAGTACATTCATTCAGTCTCCTTCTCTGAAATTCAAATTTATTTCAGTTTAAACTAAATTAAAATCTATTTAACTCAGATAATGAAATATTCTTCTCTCTTCTTTAGCAGAATGAATTATCAATGAAAGAAAAATTTTTATCTAAATTTAAAATGTATTAGAAACATGAAAAAAAATATATAAGGAATAATCTTCCTTCTTCTTCAACATAATAAATTATCTGAAAAATCTTCCTCAGTCTACTTCAGCAGAATAAATTCTCTAAGAAAAATACAGGAGAATTTATTCTGAATTTTAGGAAAATATATAAAGAAAAATCTTATATCCTGTTCAGCAGAATAAATTATCTATGAAAATTACAGAACTATTTATTCTGCATTGACAAAATTACAATATTTTCCTCTCTTCTTTGTCAGAATAAATAATCCATTAAAAATACAGAACGATTTATTGTGCATGATAAAATATATAAGAAACAATCGCCTATCTCCTTTAGCAGAATAAATTATCTATGAAAAATACTAAATAATTTATTCTACATGATAAAATATATAAGAAACAGTCTCCTATCTCCTTTAGCAGAATAACTTATCTATGAAAAATACAGAACAATTTATTCTGCATAATAAAATATATAAGAAACAGTCTCATATTTCCTTCAGCAGAATAAACTGTCTAAACAAGATATAATAAGAATAAAAAAAAAAAAAACTTAAAACATATAATAGAAATGCAAACTAAAATAAGAGAGGAAAATCCGTTAATATGGTTACGGAAGGGGAGAATGAGAAAATAAAATAAGGGGAGAATGAGAGAATAAAACAGGAGAAAAGTAAGTTTTTTAATTTTCTCTCGAGGGGAGAACCAGAGAGAGAGAGAGAGAGAGAGAGAGAGAGAGAGAGAGAGAGAGAGAGAGAGAGCTTCATGGGTTTTCCAATTTGTATTTCACCCATTTCAAATATATTTCCTTTTATTATTTATATATTCATTTTCATTTTGACCTTGATGATGATAAATATTTTCTTTATCGAATTATTTAAGTTTACTGAAGTCTACGTAATTTTGGAAGGCAATTATGTGGGATATAATAATAATAATAATAATAATAATAATAATAATAATAATAATAGTTATGATAGTGATAATAATAATAATAATAATAACAATAATAATAAAAATAATAATAATAACAATAATAACAATAATAATAATAATAATAATAATAACAATTATTACTATCATTATAATAATAATAATAATAATAATAATAATAATAATAATCACACTTTGTATTTTATTGATTACATTCAATTATCGTTATTTGTATCATCTACTTATTTATTACATTACCCTATCCATTTTCCGTATTAAATATACGTAAAAACATTTAATACATTCAAGCTTCTAATTCAATATTCTCAAATCATCTACGTGAATTAAATTCACGTAAAATGCCAGGCTGACACTTGCACGACTTTTTGCCACGAATTTGTCGTGGCAAGTCGTGACATTTTGTGTCACGAACTGGAGGAGAAAAAAAAAAAAAAAATACCTCAGAATCACAGCTCACCTGTCCACATTGACACGAACTGGCACGACGAGTTCACGACGAGTTCATGCGTAGTTTTAGCATAGTTTGCGCACTTCCCGCCTCGTCCCAACGAGTTCACGAACAGTTCGCGCATAGTTCATGCCGCGTTTACGAAATTTTGTCGTGACCAAAATTTTGAACATTTCAAAATTCTCGTCACGACATGCCACGATATCACGACAGGTTCACGACGAGTTCACTCCAGTTCACAACGAGTTCACGCCAGTTCACGACTCGAGTTATGACAATGCGTGCCGAAAATTCGTGCAAGTGTCAGGGTACCTTTTCAAACAAAAAAATCTTACCACATACGAACACAGCTTCTACCCTCCCTCGTTCCATATACCCAGCAGATGCTATACCGATACCAGCTCGATAACTCGCTTAATCCGACCCCTGGGACACTTCTAATCCTCTACACGAAGCCCTGTTTGTCAATGATAAATTCCATGAGGCTGTTGTTCCCTTTGCCATTGCCACAAGCCATTAATGGCAGGAGGAGGATGTTGACCCTAGGCAAATGCATTTCTGATATCGGCAGAAATGATTTATGGCAGAGATTCGTTAGAATTCATAGATTTTTCCTCTTTTTTCATTGTTCCGTTTTCCTTGTGGATGATCGTGGTATGGAGGAGAAGGTTTTTGATATTAATCTTCTACGTTTGTTTTATTTTTATTTTCATTTGGATGGAGTGAAAAAAAAGAAATAAAAATTCAATATTGGAAATTTTTTTTTTCCAGATAAAGAAAATTACACTTTTTCCAGATCAAGAAAAATACTCTTTTTCCACATCAGGAAATTTACACTTTTTCCAAAACAGGAAACTTAAAAAAAAAAAATTCAGATCAGGAAATTTACAGTTTTCCAGATCAAGAAAATTAAACTTTTTCCAGATCAGGAAAATTAAACTTTTTCCAGATCAGGAAATTTACATTTTCCAGGTCAGGAAATTTACATTTTCCAGGTCAGGAAATTTACATTTTCCAGATCAGGAAATTTACATTTTCCAGGTCAGGAAAATTACACTTTTTCCAGATCAGGAAATTTACATTTTCCAGGTCAGGAAATTTACATTTTCCAGATCAGGAAATTTACATTTTCCAGGTCAGGAAAATTACACTTTTTCCAGATCAGGAAATTTACATTTTCCAAATCAGGAAAAATACACTTTTTCCAGATCATCTACTTACTTAATTACTTATTTATCACATTATCCGTCCTATATCCAGAATTAAATCCACGTAAACAAAAATTCTTACCACATACAAACAATTTCTAACCTCCCTCGTTCCATATACCCAGCAGATGCTATACCGATACCAGCTCGATAACTCGCTTAATCCGACCCCTGGGACATTTCTAATCCTCTACACGAAGCCGTGTTTGTCAATGATAGATTCCATGAGGCTGTTGTTCCCTTTGCCATTGCCACAAGCCGTGTTTGTCAATGATAGATTCCATGAGGCTGTTGTTCCCTTTGCCATTGCCATAAGCCGTGTTTGTCAATGATAGATTCCATGAGGCTGTTGTTCCCTTTGCCATTGCCATAAGCCGTGTTTGTCAATGATAGATTCCATGAGGCTGTTGTTCCCTTTGCCATTGCCATAAGCCCTGTTTGTCAATGATAGATTCCATGAGGCTGTTGTTCCCTTTGCCATTGCCATAAGCCGTGTTTGTCAATGATAAATTCCATGAGGCTGTTGTTCCCTTTGCCATTGCCACAAGCCGTGTTTGTCAATGATAGATTCCATGAGGCTGTTGTTCCCTTTGCCACAAGCCGTGTTTGTCAATGATAGATTCCATGAGGCTGTTGTTCCCTTTGCCATTGCCATAAGCCGTGTTTGTCAATGATAGGTTCCATGAGCCTGTTGTTCCCTTTGCCATTGCCATAAGCCGTGTTTGTCAATGATAAATTCCATGAGGCTGTTGTTCCCTTTGCCATTGCCATAAGCCGTGTTTGTCAATGATAGATTCCATGAGGCTGTTGTTCCCTTTGCCATTGCCATAAGCCGTGTTTGTCAATGATAGGTTCCATGAGCCTGTTGTTCCCTTTGCCATTGCCATAAGCCGTGTTTGTCAATGATAGATTCCATGAGGCTGTTGTTCCCTTTGCCATTGCCATAAGCCCTGTTTGTCAATGATAGATTCCATGAGGCTGTTGTTCCCTTTGCCATTGCCATAAGCCGTGTTTGTCAATGATAGATTCCATGAGGCTGTTGTTCCCTTTGCCATTGCCATAAGCCGTGTTTGTCAATGATAGATTCCATGAGGCTGTTGTTCCCTTTGCCACAAGCCGTGTTTGTCAATGATAGATTCCATGAGGCTGTTGTTCCCTTTGCCATTGCCACAAGCCGTGTTTGTCAATGATAGATTCCATGAGGCTGTTGTTCCCTTTGCCATTGCCATAAGCCGTGTTTGTCAATGATAAATTCCATGAGGCTGTTGTTCCCTTTGCCATTGCCATAAGCCGTGTTTGTCAATGATAGATTCCATGAGGCTGTTGTTCCCTTTGCCATTGCCACAAGCCGTGTTTGTCAATGATAGATTCCATGAGGCTGTTGTTCCCTTTGCCATTGCCATAAGCCGTGTTTGTCAATGATAAATTCCATGAGGCTGTTGTTCCCTTTGCCATTGCCACAAGCCGTGTTTGTCAATGATAGATTCCATGAGGCTGTTGTTCCCTTTGCCACAAGCCGTGTTTGTCAATGATAGATTCCATGAGGCTGTTGTTCCCTTTGCCATTGCCATAAGCCGTGTTTGTCAATGATAGGTTCCATGAGGCTGTTGTTCCCTTTGCCATTGCCATAAGCCGTGTTTGTCAATGATAGATTCCATGAGGCTGTTGTTCCCTTTGCCATTGCCACAAGCCGTGTTTGTCAATGATAGATTCCATGAGGCTGTTGTTCCCTTTGCCATTGCCATAAGCCGTGTTTGTCAATGATAAATTCCATGAGGCTGTTGTTCCCTTTGCCATTGCCACAAGCCGTGTTTGTCAATGATAGATTCCATGAGGCTGTTGTTCCCTTTGCCATTGCCATAAGCCGTGTTTGTCAATGATAGATTCCATGAGGCTGTTGTTCCCTTTGCCATTGCCATAAGCCGTGTTTGTCAATGATAGATTCCATGAGGCTGTTGTTCCCTTTGCCATTGCCATAAGCCCTGTTTGTCAATGATAGATTCCATGAGGCTGTTGTTCCCTTTGCCATTGCCATAAGCCGTGTTTGTCAATGATAAATTCCATGAGGCTGTTGTTCCCTTTGCCATTGCCACAAGCCGTGTTTGTCAATGATAGATTCCATGAGGCTGTTGTTCCCTTTGCCACAAGCCGTGTTTGTCAATGATAGATTCCATGAGGCTGTTGTTCCCTTTGCCATTGCCATAAGCCGTGTTTGTCAATGATAGGTTCCATGAGCCTGTTGTTCCCTTTGCCATTGCCATAAGCCGTGTTTGTCAATGATAAATTCCATGAGGCTGTTGTTCCCTTTGCCACAAGCCGTGTTTGTCAATGATAGATTCCATGAGGCTGTTGTTCCCTTTGCCATTGCCATAAGCCGTGTTTGTCAATGATAGGTTCCATGAGCCTGTTGTTCCCTTTGCCATTGCCATAAGCCGTGTTTGTCAATGATAAATTCCATGAGGCTGTTGTTCCCTTTGCCACAAGCCGTGTTTGTCAATGATAGGTTCCATGAGCCTGTTGTTCCCTTTGCCATTGCCATAAGCCGTGTTTGTCAATGATAAATTCCATGAGGCTGTTGTTCCCTTTGCCACAAGCCGTGTTTGTCAATGATAAATTCCATGAGGCTGTTGTTCCCTTTGCCACAAGCCGTGTTTGTCAATGATAGATTCCATGAGGCTGTTGTTCCCTTTGCCATTGCCATAAGCCGTGTTTGTCAATGATAGGTTCCATGAGCCTGTTGTTCCCTTTGCCATTGCCATAAGCCGTGTTTGTCAATGATAAATTCCATGAGGCTGTTGTTCCCTTTGCCATTGCCATAAGCCGTGTTTGTCAATGATAAATTCCATGAGGCTGTTGTTCCCTTTGCCATTGCCACAAGCCATTAATGGCAGGAGGAGGATGTTGACCCTAGGCAAATGCATTTCTGATATCGGCAGAAATGATTTATGGCAGAGATTCGTTAGAATTCATAGATTTTTCCTCTTTTTTCATTGTTCCGTTTTCCTTGAGGATCTTCGTGGCATGGGGTAAAAGGTCTTTGATATTAATCTTTTCCGTCGGTTATTTTTATATATTTTCATTTGGGATGGTGAGTTAAATTACATAAAAAATATATTATTGGATTGTTTTTCTGATGAGGAAAATTACACTTTTTCTAGATCATGAAAATTACACTTTTTCCAAATCAGGAAATTTACACTTTTCCAGATAAGGAAAATGACTTTTTTCCAGATCAGGAAATTTACTTTTTACCAGATTAGGAAATTTACACTTTTCCAGATCAGGAAAATTACACTTTTTTCCAGATCAGGAAAATTACACTTTTTTCATATCAGGAAAATTACACTTTTCCAGCTCAGGAAAATTACACTTTCTTCAGAACAGGATAATTACACTTTGTCCAGATCAGGGAAACCACACTTTTCCAGATCAGGAAAATTACAATTTTTTTCCAGTTCAGGAAATTACACTTTTTCCAGATAAGGAAAATTACTTTTTACCAGATTAGGAAAATTACACCTTTTCCAGATCAGGAAAACTACACTTTTTCCAGATCAGGAAAATTACATTTCTTTCCCAGATCAGGAAAATTAATTTTTTTTCCAGGTCAAGAAAACTACACTTTTACCAGATCAGGAAAATTTCACTTTTTCCAGGTCAGGAAAATTAAACTTTTTTCAAATCAGGAAATTTACATTTTCTCCAGATCAGGAAAATTACACTTGTTCCAGATCCAGAAATTCACACTTTTTTTCCAGATCATCTACTTACTTACTTAATCACTTACTTCTTTACTTACTAATTTATCACATTATCCGTCTTATATCCAAAATTAAAAAAAAAAAAAAAAGTTTTTCATATACAAACAATTTCTACCCTCCCCCGTTCCATATACCCAGCAGATGCTATACCGATACCAGTTCTAAGGCTCTAACATAACTCGGTTAATCCGACCCCTGGGACACTTCTAATCCTCTACAACGAAGCCGTGTTTTTCAATGATAGATTCCATGAGGCTGTTGTTCCCTTTGCCATTGCCACAAGCCGTGTTTGTCAATGATAGATTCCATGAGGCTGTTGTTCCCTTTGCCATTGCCATAAGCCGTGTTTGTCAATGATAGATTCCATGAGGCTGTTGTTCCCTTTGCCATTGCCATAAGCCGTGTTTGTCAATGATAAATTCCATGAGGCTGTTGTTCCCTTTGCCATTGCCACAAGCCGTGTTTGTCAATGATAGATTCCATGAGGCTGTTGTTCCCTTTGCCACAAGCCGTGTTTGTCAATGATAGATTCCATGAGGCTGTTGTTCCCTTTGCCATTGCCATAAGCCGTGTTTGTCAATGATAGGTTCCATGAGGCTGTTGTTCCCTTTGCCATTGCCATAAGCCGTGTTTGTCAATGATAGATTCCATGAGGCTGTTGTTCCCTTTGCCATTGCCACAAGCCGTGTTTGTCAATGATAGATTCCATGAGGCTGTTGTTCCCTTTGCCATTGCCATAAGCCGTGTTTGTCAATGATAAATTCCATGAGGCTGTTGTTCCCTTTGCCATTGCCACAAGCCGTGTTTGTCAATGATAGATTCCATGAGGCTGTTGTTCCCTTTGCCATTGCCATAAGCCGTGTTTGTCAATGATAGATTCCATGAGGCTGTTGTTCCCTTTGCCATTGCCATAAGCCGTGTTTGTCAATGATAGATTCCATGAGGCTGTTGTTCCCTTTGCCATTGCCATAAGCCCTGTTTGTCAATGATAGATTCCATGAGGCTGTTGTTCCCTTTGCCATTGCCATAAGCCGTGTTTGTCAATGATAAATTCCATGAGGCTGTTGTTCCCTTTGCCATTGCCACAAGCCGTGTTTGTCAATGATAGATTCCATGAGGCTGTTGTTCCCTTTGCCACAAGCCGTGTTTGTCAATGATAGATTCCATGAGGCTGTTGTTCCCTTTGCCATTGCCATAAGCCGTGTTTGTCAATGATAGGTTCCATGAGCCTGTTGTTCCCTTTGCCATTGCCATAAGCCGTGTTTGTCAATGATAAATTCCATGAGGCTGTTGTTCCCTTTGCCACAAGCCGTGTTTGTCAATGATAGATTCCATGAGGCTGTTGTTCCCTTTGCCATTGCCATAAGCCGTGTTTGTCAATGATAGGTTCCATGAGCCTGTTGTTCCCTTTGCCATTGCCATAAGCCGTGTTTGTCAATGATAAATTCCATGAGGCTGTTGTTCCCTTTGCCACAAGCCGTGTTTGTCAATGATAGGTTCCATGAGCCTGTTGTTCCCTTTGCCATTGCCATAAGCCGTGTTTGTCAATGATAAATTCCATGAGGCTGTTGTTCCCTTTGCCACAAGCCGTGTTTGTCAATGATAAATTCCATGAGGCTGTTGTTCCCTTTGCCACAAGCCGTGTTTGTCAATGATAGATTCCATGAGGCTGTTGTTCCCTTTGCCATTGCCATAAGCCGTGTTTGTCAATGATAGGTTCCATGAGCCTGTTGTTCCCTTTGCCATTGCCATAAGCCGTGTTTGTCAATGATAAATTCCATGAGGCTGTTGTTCCCTTTGCCATTGCCATAAGCCGTGTTTGTCAATGATAAATTCCATGAGGCTGTTGTTCCCTTTGCCATTGCCACAAGCCATTAATGGCAGGAGGAGGATGTTGACCCTAGGCAAATGCATTTCTGATATCGGCAGAAATGATTTATGGCAGAGATTCGTTAGAATTCATAGATTTTTCCTCTTTTTTCATTGTTCCGTTTTCCTTGAGGATCTTCGTGGCATGGGGTAAAAGGTCTTTGATATTAATCTTTTCCGTCGGTTATTTTTATATATTTTCATTTGGGATGGTGAGTTAAATTACATAAAAAATATATTATTGGATTGTTTTTCTGATGAGGAAAATTACACTTTTTCTAGATCATGAAAATTACACTTTTTCCAAATCAGGAAATTTACACTTTTCCAGATAAGGAAAATGACTTTTTTCCAGATCAGGAAATTTACTTTTTACCAGATTAGGAAATTTACACTTTTCCAGATCAGGAAAATTACACTTTTTTCCAGATCAGGAAAATTACACTTTTTTCATATCAGGAAAATTACACTTTTCCAGCTCAGGAAAATTACACTTTCTTCAGAACAGGATAATTACACTTTGTCCAGATCAGGGAAACCACACTTTTCCAGATCAGGAAAATTACAATTTTTTTCCAGTTCAGGAAATTACACTTTTTCCAGATAAGGAAAATTACTTTTTACCAGATTAGGAAAATTACACCTTTTCCAGATCAGGAAAACTACACTTTTTCCAGATCAGGAAAATTACATTTCTTTCCCAGATCAGGAAAATTAAATTTTTTTCCAGGTCAAGAAAACTACACTTTTACCAGATCAGGAAAATTTCACTTTTTCCAGGTCAGGAAAATTAAACTTTTTTCAAATCAGGAAATTTACATTTTCTCCAGATCAGGAAAATTACACTTGTTCCAGATCCAGAAATTCACACTTTTTTTCCAGATCATCTACTTACTTACTTAATCACTTACTTCTTTACTTACTAATTTATCACATTATCCGTCTTATATCCAAAATTAAAAAAAAAAAAAAAAGTTTTTCATATACAAACAATTTCTACCCTCCCCCGTTCCATATACCCAGCAGATGCTATACCGATACCAGTTCTAAGGCTCTAACATAACTCGGTTAATCCGACCCCTGGGACACTTCTAATCCTCTACAACGAAGCCGTGTTTTTCAATGATAGATTCCATGAGGCTGTTGTTCCCTTTGCCAATGCCACAAGCCATTAATGGCAGGAGGAGGATGTTGCCGTTAGGCAAATGCATTTCTGATATCGGCAGAAATGATTTATGGCAGAGATTGGTTAGAATTCGTAGATTTTTCCTCTTTTTTCATTGTTCCGTTTTCCTTGTGGATATCTTGGTATGGGGTAAAAGGTCTTTGATATTAATCTTTTCCGTCGGTTATTTTCATATATTTTCATTTGGAATGGAGTTGAATTACATAAAAAAATATATCATTGGATTGTTTTTCTGATGAGGAAAATTACACTTTTTTCAGATCAGAAAATTACAGGTTTTCCAGATAAGGAAAACTATAATTTTACCTAATCAGGAAAATGACACTTTTTCCAGATCAGGAAAATTACACTTTTTCCAAATCAGGAAATTTACAGTTTTCCAGATAAGGAAAATGACTTTTTTCCAGATCAGGAAATTTACTTTTTACCAGATTAGGAAATTTACACTTTTCCAGATCAGGAAAATTACACTTTTTCCAGATCAGGAAAATTACACTTTTTTCATATCAGGAAAATTACACTTTTCCAGCTCCGGAAAATTACACTTTCTCCAGAACAGGATAATTACACTTTGTCCAGATCAGGGAAACCACACTTTTCCAGATCAGGAAAATTACAATTTTTTCCAGTTCAGGAAATTACACTTTTTCCAGATAAGGAAAATTACACCTTTTCCAGATCAGGAAAACTACACTTTTTCCAGATCAGGAAAATTACATTTCTTTCCCAGATCAGGAAAATAAAAAATTTTTCCAGGTCAAGAAAACTACACTTTTACCAGATCAGGAAAATTTCACTTTTTCCAGGTCAGGAAAATTAAACTTTTTTCAAATCAGGAAATTTACATTTTCTCCAGGTCAGGAAAATTACACTTTTTCTAGATCCAGAAATTCACACTTTTTTTTCCAGATCATCTACCTACTTATTTATCACATTATCCGTCTTATACCCAAAATTAAAAAAAAAAAAAAAAAAAAAAAAGTTTTTCATATACAAACAATTTCTACCCTCCCCCGTTCCATATACCCAGCAGATGCTATACCGATACCAGTTCTAAGGCTCTAACATAACTCGGATAATCCGACCCCTGGGACACTTCTAATCCTCTACAACGAAGCCGTGTTTTTCAATGATAGATTCCATGAGGCTGTTGTTTCCTTTGCCATTGCCACAAGCCATTAATGGCAGGAGGAGGATGTTGACCCTAGGCAAATGCATTTCTGATATCGGCAGAAATGATTTATGGCAGAGATTGGTTAGAATTCGTAGATTTTTCCTCTTTTTTCATTGTTCCGTTTTCCTTGTGGATGTTCGTGGCATGGGGTAAAAGGTCTTTGATATTAATCTTTTCCGTCGGTTATTTTTATATATTTTCATTTGGGATGGAGATAAATTACATAAAAAATATATTATTCGATTGTTTTTCTGATGAGGAAAATTACACCTTTTCCAGGTCAGAAAATTACACTTTTTCTAGATCAAGAAAACTATAATTTTACCTAATCAGGAAAGTGACACTTTCCAGATAAATAAAAATTACATTTTTTCAGGTCAGGAAAATTTACAATTTTTTCCAGATCAGGAAAATTACACTTTTTCCAGATCAGGAAAATTATACTTTTTCCAGATCAGAAATAAATTCCACTTTTTCCAGATCCCGACAATTACACTTTTTCCAGATCAGGAAAGTTATATTTTTTTTCCAGATCAGAAAATTACACTTTTTTCCAGATCAGAAAAATTACTTCATCCCGATCAAGAAAATTACACTTTTTCCAGATCAGGATAATTACACTTTCCTCACACAAGAAAAAAATTACATCTACAAAGTCTGTCGAGAATAATAAAAAAATAATGAAGAACTTTACATCAGAAAAATTTTCTAAAGGAAATATTAGTCTTAAGGTTTGAATATCTAAATGGACAACCTATTAGTTTACCATCTAAAAATCGAAAAAGGAAAAAACTTCAAATTTCAGAAAATTTTGTAAAAAGAAAAAAAAATACATTTTGTTAAAAAAATGGGTGAAATTTTTTCTTTTAAGTTACCTGATTCCATTAAGCACAGACTGGTGGGCCATTAGTCATAACAAAAATATAGAAGAGTTTATTAAATTTTGAGGTTTCTTTACTTGGCAAATTATATGTAGTTTCGGTGAAAGAAATGTTAATCTAAAAGGTAAGAGACTACCAAAATATTTTTATTTAGACTGTTCTTTACACGAGTGTATATAGTATCATTAAAATTATTATTATTAATATTATTATTATTATTATCATTATTATTATTATGATTATTATTATTAGTGTACGCGCCCTGTCAAAAATTTTGACTGAATATTTTGAAAAATACGCGCACACACACACGCACCAGTCTCTGACCAAGGTAATGCTACTCCCTCTCTCAGTCCCTCTCACCAGGGTATTACTATCCCCTCTCCCCATACTAGAGAAATGGGGAGAGCTGAGCGTGACCGGAGAAATCTCTCTCTCTCTCTCTCTCTCTCTCTCTCTCTCTCTCTCTCTCTCTCTCTCTCTCTCTCTCTCTCTATATATATATATATATATATATATATATATATATATATATATATATATATATATATATATATATATACACACAACACACACACACATATATATATATATATATATATATATATATATATAGAGAGAGAGAGAGAGAGAGAGAGAGAGAGAGAGAGAGAGAGAGAGAGCCAGTCACTTGCTCTTTACTACATAAGGGAGATTATTATTATTATTATTATTATCATTATTATTATTATTATTATTCCCATTGAATATTAATTGTGGCAATGAAAATTGTGTGTTGGAACGAATTTTACAATCTAAAATGATTCCCTTTAGTCATAGACATTCCCATAACATCACAATAAAACTCGTGAATAAAGAAAAATAAAAAAAAATAAATGGCAATGAAAATTATCAAGTTTTAGATAGAATATTACAATCTCAGAAGAATCCCTTTAGTCATAGATTTCCCAAAACATCAAAACAAACTCGTAAATAAAAAAACAAATTATGTAATAACAAACGACCCATAAAAACAGCCAAAATGAAGTCTCTAATACCATCTTGAATTCCCCTAAAAGATTCTGTCATATGACAAGATGAGAATCACTACAGATTTACTCAAGGACAGAGAAACCGGTTCGAGCCGGTTCATAACTTCAAGATTCCGGAGCTAAGCAAACTGTCCGATTCAGAAGTGCAGGAGGTAATATCAACTTAGAGAGAGAGAGAGAGAGAGAGAGAGAGAGAGAGAGAGAGAGAGAGAGAGAGAGATTGAAACGACATTATTGCTGCCAAGGCAAATAAAACTTTGTTTCAATATGCAAGACATGAATAGCTCAGTACCGAGAGTATGAGGCATGGGTTTATGACAATTGTAATGAGAATTGTTTTCTTGATATTACTAGAAGGATGATATTTCAATGCATACAATGATGCTATTGAATATATATACGGTACATACATACATACAAGTGTGTGTATATGTGTATATGTATACGGCGCAAGAATTGAAGAGACAGTGAAAGATGGAAATGGAAGGTTGTTAAAAGGAGAGGAGGCAAGGAAAAGGTGGGCGGAATATTTTGAAAGTTTACTGAATGTTGAGGATAATAGGGAGGCAGATATAATTGCTGTTGCAGGTGTTGAGGTGCCGGTGATGGGAGATGAGAATGAGAGAGAGAGATTACAATAGAGGAAGTGAGGAGAGCACTAGACGAAACGTGAGCAGGAAAAGCATCTGGTATGGATGGTGTGAGAGCTGAGATGTTGAAGGAAGGGGGTGTGACTGTACTTGAATGGTTGGTGAGATTGTTTAATATATGTTTTGTGTTATCAATGGTACCAGTAGATTGGGTTTGTGCGTGTACTGTACCACTATATAAGGGTAAGGGAGATGTGCATGACTGTTGTCATTCAAGAGGTATTAGTTTGTTGAGTGTAGTTGGAAAAGTGTATGGTAGAGTAATGATTAATAGGATTAAGGATAAAACATAGAATGCAATCTTAGAAGTACAGGGTGGTTTTAGAAGAGTTAGGGGTTGTATGAATCAGATTTTTACAGTTAGGCAGATATATGAGAAATATTTAGCAAAAGGTAAGGAGGCGTATGTTGCGTTTATGGATCTGGAGAAACCGTATGATAGAGTTGATAGGGAAGCAATGTGGAATGTGATGAGGTTATATGGAGTTGGTGGAAGGTTGTAGCAAGCAGTGAAAAGTTTCTACAAAGGTAGTAAAGCATGTGTTAGGATAGGAAATGAAGTGAGTGATTGGTTTCCGG
Organism: Palaemon carinicauda; assembly: GCF_036898095.1. Classification (NCBI taxonomy): domain Eukaryota; kingdom Metazoa; phylum Arthropoda; class Malacostraca; order Decapoda; family Palaemonidae; genus Palaemon; species Palaemon carinicauda. The sequence continues at coordinate 4,744,260 of NC_090764.1, forward strand.
TGAGTGGGGCTGAGACAGGGATGTGTGATGTCGCCGTGGTTGTTTAACTTGTATGTTGATGAAGTGGTCAGAGAGGTGAATGCTCAAGCACTTGGACGAGGATTAAAACCAGTAGACGAGAATGACCATGAATGGGAGGTAAATCAGTAGTCGTTTGCGGATGATACAGTACTGGTTGCAGACACAGAAGAGAGGCTTGGCCGATTAGTGACAGAATTTGGAAGGGTGTGTGAGAGAAGGAAGTTAAGAGTTAATGTGGGTAAGAGTAAGGTTATGAGATGTACGAGAAGGGAAGATGGTGCAACGTTGAATGTCATATTGAATGGAGAGTTACTTGAGGAGGTGGATCAGTTTAAGTACTTGGGGTCTGTTGTTGCAGCAAATGGTGGAGTGGAAGCAGATGTACATCAGAGATTGAAAGAAGGTTGCAAAGTGTTGGGGGCAGTTATGGGAGTAGTAAAAAAAAATAGAGGGTTGGGCATGAATGTAAAGAGAGTTCTATAAGAGAAAGTAATTGTACCAACTGTGATGTACGGATCGGAGTTGTGGGGAATGAAAGGGATGGAGAGACAGAAATTGAATGTGTTTGAGATGAAGTGTCTAAGGAGTATGGCTGGTGTATCTCGAGTAGATAGGGTTAGGAACGAAGTGGTGAGGGTGAGAACGGGTGTAAGAAATGAGTTAGCAGCTAGAGTGGATATAAATGTGTTGAGGTGGTTTGGCCATGTTGTGAGAATGGAAAATGGCTGTCTGCTAAAGAAGGTGATGAATGCAAGAGTTCACGGGAGAAGTATAAGAGGAAGGCCAAGATTTGGGTGGATGAATGGAGTGAAGAAAGCTCTGGGTGATAGGAGGATAGATGTGAGAGAGGCAAGAGAGCGTGCTAGAAATAGGAATGAATAGCGAGCGATTGTGACGCAGGTCCGGAAGGCCCTGCTGCTTCATCCGGTGCCTTAGATGACCGCAGAGGTAGCAGCAGTAGGGGATTCAGCATTATGAAGCTTCATCTGTGGTGGATAACAGGGGAGGGTGGGCTGTGGCACCCTAGCAGTACCAGCTGAACTCAGTTGAGTCCCTTGTCAGGCTGGGAGGAACGTAGAGAGTAGAGGTCCCATTTTTGTTTTTGTTTCATTTGTTGATGTCGGCTACCCCCCAAAATTGGGGGAAGTGCCTTGGTATATGTATGTATGTATGTATGATATATATACTGTGTATATATAAATATGTATATATATAAATAAACAAATAAATAAATATATATATATATACACACACATATATATATATATATATATATATATATATATATATATATATATATATATATATCTGTGTGTGTAGTGGGGTAAAACATAAGAGTGAATCCGAACTAGTTTGTTCTCTTGAAGATGTCAAAGAGACGAAACTAGTCAGGATTCACTCAATATTTTCCTTCCTCTGTTTTATGCGCACACACAATTTATTTATTTATATATATAATTTATATATAAATACACACACACACATATATAGTAACTCCTCGGAATTCCGAAAATGATTTCCAGAGGATCTATCTTGAATAGCAACATCCTTTGTCATATCCATGCAGAGACATTCCTCGCACACTGGTAAAGAATTAAATTCTTACTCCATAATTCCAGCCTTCATCTGTATAGTTCTCGTCTGGTTCCGGCGGGCAGCAGACACGTTTCCCCGCGGGGATTTACATCCCCATGAATAAAACTTTTGAGTCCAGGAGCTGCAATGCAAACAAATAATCCAGCTTCCAGCTTTACCGCGCAAGACATCGCTAGATAGTCTTTTACAGTTGCGAATATCCTGTTTGGTAGAATTTTTATTTGAAGCTTGAGGTGTCTGTTCACCTCCGCCAACGAAGTTGGGAGGTTATGTTTTAGTCCTTGTTTTCCCCGTTTGTTTGTTTGTGAACAACTTCCAAGCCACAATTTTACTCAGAGAGTAGTGAAACTTCGGGGATTATATATTGTCTTCAAACGTTGGTGAAACTTCAGGGAGTAAATATTATGTTGAGACGTAGAATTCTTGAAGCTTGAGGTATCTGTTCACCTCCACCAACGAAGTTAGGAGGAGGTTAACTTTTCGCCACTGTTGTCTGTTTTTGAACAACTTCCTGACCACAATTTTACATAGAGATTAGTGAAACTTCAGGGATTATATATTGTATTGAGACGTAGAATTTTGAAGCTTTGGGTATCAGTTCACCTCCGCCAACGAAATTAGGAGGAGGTTATGTTTCCACCCCTGTTTGTACGTTTGTTTGTTTGTGAACAACTTCCTAGCCCTAATTTTACTTAGAGGGAGGTGAAACTTTCAGGGATTATATATTGTGTTGAGGCGTAGAATTTTGAAGATTGGGGTATCTGTTCACCTCCGCCAAAGAACTTAGGAGGAGGTTATGTTTTCGCCCCTGTTTGTATGTTTGTTTGTTTGAGAACAACTTCCTAACCACAATTTTACTCAAGAGAGTAGTGAAGCTTCAGGGATTATATATTGTGTTGAAACGTAGAATTTTTGAAGTTTGAGGTATCTGTTCACCTCCACCGATGAAATTAGGAGGAGGTTATATTTTCGCCCCTGTTTGTACGTTTGTTTGTTTGAAAACAAATTCCAAGCCACAAATTTACATAGAGAATAGTGAAACTTCAGGGATTATATAATATTGTCTTCAAACGTAGAATTTTGAAGATTGAGGTATCTGTTCACCTCCGCCAACGAAGTTAGGAGGTTATGTTTTAGTCCTTGTTTCTCCGTTTGTTTGTTTGTGAACAACTTCCTAGCCACAATTTTACACAGAGATTAGTGAAACTTCAGGGATTATATATTGTGGTGAGACGTAGAATTTTGAAGATTGGGGTATCTGTTCACCTCCGCCAACGAAGGTAGGAGGAGGTTATCTTTTCACCCCTGTTTGTACGTTTGTTTGTTTGTAAACAACTTCCTAGCCACAATTTTACACAGAGATTAGTGAAACTTCAGGGATTATATATTGTGGTGAGACGTAGAATTTTGAAGATTGGGGTATCTGTTCACCTCCGCCAACGAAATTAGGAGGAGGTTATATTTTCACCCCTGTTTGTACGATTGTCTGTTTGTGAACAACTTCCTGACCACAATTTTACTCAGAGAGTAGTGAAACTTTAGGGATTATATACTGTGTTGAGACGTAGAATTTTTGAAGCTTGAAGTATCCATACTTCCCTAAAGGCTCCAACAGGGAAAGTAGCCTAGTGCGGAAAGAAAATAGAGAAATAACGAACAAACTATATGATAAAAAAACATTATCACTATTATTATTATTATCATTATTATTATTATTATTATTATTACTAGCCAAGCTACAACCCTAGTTGGAAAAGCAAGATGCTATAAGCCCAAGGGCTCCAATACGGAAAAATAGCCCAGTGAGGAAAGAAATAAGGAAATAAATAAATGATGAGAATAAATCAACAATAATTCATTCCAAAAACAGTGACATCGTCAAAACAGATATGTCATATATAAACTATAAAAAGACTCATGTCAGCCTGGTCAACACAAAAACATTTGCACCAACTTTGAACTTTTGAAGTTCTACAGATTCAACTACCCGATTAGGAAGATCATTCCACAACTTGGTAACAGCTGGAATAAAACTTCTAGAATACTGTGTAGTATAGGCCTATAAAAGATATTATAATATCAGTAACAACGATAAAATAGACCTAGGCCGTATGAGAGATATCTTATAAACATTCTAATATGAGGTAGGTAATGAAACCGTATATATTCCTCCAGAAATCCTGTCTATATGCAAACAAATGTTACCCTATTTTCTTTATTTTTGAAGAGGCCCCATATTTCCTTTGACTTATATATCCCTCATAAATTCACTCAGGTGATCATGGTTTTATACCCATTCCATAAAATCATGAAAAAAAAAAAGCTTTGGAAACTACGCAATTGTTCCAAAGGTAGAGTCTAGGCCTATGAAATTTGAAAGACATTTCTTGCCCAAATATCTTTCTGTCATTTACATATTACTATACTGCCATGTATCGTATGCCCAGTAGTAGTAGTAGTGGTGGTAGTAGTAGTAGTAGTAATGTTTTTGGAATGTTCTCTACTGATGATCTATTACTGTTCTTAAAATATTTTAGATTTCCTTTTTCCTTTCCTCACTAGGCTATTTTCCCCGTTGGAGCTCCTGGGCTTATATCATCCTGCTTTTCCAACTAGGGTTATAGCTTAGTAAGTAGTAGCAATAATAATAATAACAATAATAATAATAATAATAATAATAATAATAATAATAATAATCTATTTTTTTTTCCTTTTTTTATATTTCCATCTAAGGACTTCTAAGCAGCAAGACCCCGTGTTATACACAAGGCAAAACGAATCTACAAACTACCAAAAACTAATTAATGCTATGTTAAAAAAAAATCCAAAAACAACCAACCAAAAACCAATCAATGCCATGTTAAGAAAATCCAAAACCAAATGATGCCATGTTAAGAAAATCCAAAAACAACCAACCAATAACCAATCAATGCCATGTTAAGAAAATCCAAAAACAACCAACCAAAAACCAATCAATGCCATGTTAAGAAAATCCAAAACCAAATGATGCCATGTTAAGAAAATCCAAAAACAACCAACCAAAAACCAATCAATGCCATGTTAAGAAAATCCAAAAACAACCAACCAAAAACCAATCAATGCCATGTTAAGAAAATCCAAAACCAAATGATGCCATGTTAAGAAAATCCAAAAACAACCAACCAAAAACCAATCAATGCCATGTTAAGAAAATCCAAAAACAACCAACCAAAAACCTATTAAAGCTACGTTAAGAAAATCCAAAAACCATTAATGCTATGTTAAGAAAATCCAAAAACCATTAATGCTATGTTAAGAAAATCCAAAAACCATTAATGCTATTTTAAGAAAATCCAAAAACAACAAACCGAAAAATAATCAATACTATGTTAAGAAAATCCAAAAACCAATCGATGCTAATGTTAAGAAAATCCAAAAAAAATCAATGCTATTATAAGACAATCCAAAACAACCAAACGAAACCAATTAATGCTATGTTAAGAAAATCCAAAAGATTTCAATCCACAGGCCATCTTCATCAAAAAAAAAAAAAAAAAAAAAAAAAAAAAAAAAAATATATATATATATATATATATATATATATATATACTGTATATATATATATATATATATATATATATATATATATATATATATATATATATATATATTTATTTATATATATCACATTGATTCGTTTTACGGTGAAAACACGTATGCATATCAGGTACCAACAACAATTCACCGGAAAAGGAAACAATTTCTTGCAGTTACAAAGGAAAAAAAAAACAAATTTTAAAGGTTTAAAGGCCACTCATAAATGGCAGAGGCAAGGGACATTGACATTACCCTATCAAGCACCACAATGCCCTAAAAACTGACCATATTATGACCAGCGCCCAAAACCCCGTCTCCACCCAAGCTAGGACCAGGGAGGGTCAGGCAATGTCTGCTGATGACTCAGCAGATAGACCTATAGGCTCCCCGTAACCCATCATCCTTAGCTCACAGGGATGGTGAGATTGCAGCGACCAAAGGAACTAACAAGTTCGAGTGGAACTCGAACCCCCGTCTGGCGATCACAAGGCAGAGACGTTACCAATAAGGCCACCACAACGCTGTTGCCTTTTTTCGGGTTCTTTCTAGTTTACTTTGAAGTTTCCTATTTTACTTTGAAGTGTCCTATTTTACTTTGAAGTGTCATAATTTACTTTGAAGTTTTCTATTTTACTTTGAAGTGTCCTATTTTACTTTGAAGTGCCCTATTTTACTTTGAAGTGCCCTATTTTACTTTGAAGTTTCCTATTTTACTTTGAAGTTTTCTATTTTACTTTGAAGTGTCCTATTTTACATTGAAGTTCTCTATTTTACTTTTTCTATTTTACTTTGAAGTTTTCTATCACACTTTGAAGTTTCCTATTTTATTTTGAAGTTTTCTATTTTACTTTGAAGTTTTCTATTTTACTTTCAAGTGTCATATTTTACTTTGAAGTTTTCTATTTTACTTTGAAGTTTTCTATTTTACTTTCAAGTGTCATATTTTATTTTGAAGTTTTCTATTTTACTTTGAAGTTTTCTATTTTACTTTCAAGTGTCATATTTTATTTTGAAGTTTTCTATTTTACTTTGAAGTTTTCTATTTTACTTTCAAGTGTCATATTTTACTTTGAAGTTTTCTATTTTACTTTGAAGTTTTCTATTTTACTTTCAAGTGTCATATTTTATTTTGAAGTTTTCTATTTTACTTTGAAGTTTTCTATTTTACTTTGAAGTTTCCTATTTTACTTTGAAGTTTTCTATTTTACTTTGAAGTTCTCTAATTTACTTTGAAGTTTTCTATTTCACTTTGAAGTTCTCTTATTTTACTTTGAAGTTCTCTATTTCACTTTGAAGCTTTCTATTTCACTTTGAAGTTTTCTATTTTACTTTGAAATGTCCTATTTTACTTTGAAGTTTTCTACTCCACTTTGAAGTTTCGCTTCATGCACCCGGCTGGAATGCAATTTGACTTTCTTATCTCCTCGGGAACTTTGCTCACTACTCAATTCCTTTGGCATAACTATAAAACTTTAGAAGAATTTCTGAAGGATTAATTTCGTTTCTTTCAATATTCTCTCTGTCCGGGAATGTTTCTTGGGCAGGTACACGACTTTCCATCATAAAATTGCCATGGGGGAGACATTTCTTTAAAATATTAACCTTTAAACTTTATAAAAATATTTTTATTTTCATTTATTTTGACTATATATTTCAATTTATTTATATTATCTGCATGAAAGCGTGTGTTTGGGTAGAGAAAGAGACAGATAAAGAGACAAAGAGATATATATAACTGTTAATCTCACAAGCAGTTTTCGTTTTACAACTTTTTTTTTTATAAAAGATACTAACCTAAATTTAACAACTGGATACTGATATTATTATTATTATTATTATTATTATTATTATTATTATTATTATTATTATTAATTGCTAAGCTACAACCCCAGTTGGAAAAGCAGAATGCAATAAGCCCAGGGGCTCCAACAGGGAAAACAGCCCAGTGAGGAAAGGAAACAAGGAAAAAATGAATATTTTAAGAATAATATTAAAATATAAATCTCCTATATACACTAAAAAAAAATTCAAAAAAACAAGAGGAAGAGCAATTAGATAGAATAGTGTGCTCGAGTGTACCCTCAAGCAAGAGTACTCTAACTCAAGATAGTGGAAGACCATGGTACAGAGGTTATGACACTACCCAAGACGAGAGAACCTTTTTAAATAACGAAAAGCATAAAACACAGAAGTGACCTTTCTTCATATTCTAATTGCAAAGGTGTGTTCGGTTTCAGTTCCAGTTTCATCAGTATAGATGCTCACCAGAACGTCAGCCGGTTAAGCCCAACTTCTGCTCTAAGGTGCCCTACCACAACAGTGACCTTCCTTAGTAAACAGCTTCAACTCACCGTCCCTGACTGGGATCGATCTGCTGCCATGCGAATGCTAGGCGAACACGTTACCACTGCTTCAATGTTATTATTATTATTATTACTATTATTATTATTTGCTAAGCTACAACCCTAATTGGAAAAGCAGCATGCTATAAGCCCAAGGGCTCCAACAGGGAAAATAGCCAATATCAATATATCAATAAAACCCCTGAAATAGAAAGGTTGGACCAAGAGATTTTCTACAAAGGCAAAACGATGGAATCAACGGAGTTGTTTCCTGATGAAATCACACCCCCCCCCCCCTCCTCGCCCCCCTTTTTTGGGTGACTGGAAATGCCATTTTGTCTTTTCGATGTAATTTACTACAAATGTAAAGTAGATTTCATACTAAGAGGCACTTGGTGTTTAATACTTGAGAGCATATATATATATATATATATATATATATATATAAATTTGTATATATGCTTATATGTGTGTATATGTATATGTATGCATGTAGATATAAAAATATATGCATCTATACATATATATATAATGTATATACTGTATATACACCCAGATATAAATACGGTATATATATATATATATATATATATATATATATATATATATATATATATATACATATATATATAAATATATATATATTATATATATAAATAGATAGATAGATAGATAGATAATTATAAGAAATAATAATAATAATAATAATAATAATAATAATAATAATAATAATAATACTAATAATAACTACTTTAAAGTTTTTCCCATCTTATATTTTTCAATTTTTTCCTGATATCGAGTTTTACACCCCAACACCCCTAGCCAGCCTCCATTGCCAGCATCTGTCATTGACAAGTAATCACAAATCCTTCTCTCAGCGTCTGCCACTTCCAGTTTCAAACCCCAGAAATATCTGAAGGTGGGTTCTTCATTCTGGTAAGATTCGATCAGAGTCATCATATGATTGTTAACTTGATTTAATTTTACATTTTTGTATTGATTTTCCATTTATAGTTGTTTATAGAAAAGATTCTCTCTCTCTCTCTCTCTCTCTCTCTCTCTCTCTCTCTCTCTCTCTCTCTCTCTCTCTCTCTCTCTCTCTCTCTCAAAAATAAGATGAAGATAATGTAATTTTACATTTTATTGTTAGTTTTTCATTTATAATGGTTTGTAAAAACCATTATCTCCCTCTCTCTCTCTCTCTCTCTCTCTCTCTCTCTCTCTCTCTCTCTCTCTCTCTCTCTCTCTCTCTCTCTCTCTCTCTCTCTCTCACACACACTTATATTTGCTTATGAAAAAAGCTCTCTCTCTCTCTCTCTCTCTCTCTCTCTCTCTCTCTCTCTCTCTCTCTCTCTCTCTCTCTCTGTTCCATTTATATTTACTTATATTTACTTTTCCAACTAGGGTTGTAGCTTAGCTAATAACGATAATAATAATAATAATAATAATAATAATAATAATAATAATAACAATGACTTTAATTTCCTAAAGATGTTTCCTGCAATAGCTCAAGTTATTATCATTCAATGTGGTATTGCTAAACTGCATTATAAACGACCCCAATTATCATATCTGATGATGCCAGCAAGTGATCAGGGAATATTCTGAGAAAGTCATTAACCTTGTGGCTTATTCGGGAAATCTAAGATTAGAGATAAGACGAAAATTGGTTTTTGAGTAATCTGATTATTAATAAATGACAGATTTTATTATCAGACTGATTCCATGTGTGAAAAATTAAGCGAGAGAGAGAGAGAGAGAGAGAGAGAGAGAGAGAGAGAGAGAGAGAGAGAGAGAGAGAGAGAGAGAGATAGGATTTTTATAGTCTGATTACTTCTTGAAGATGAAGAGCAGAAATTGGATTTGGAATATGGTGATTGAGAGTGAGAGAGAGAGAGAGAGAGAGAGGGGGGGGGGGGCAGGTGATATAAATCTTTGGAGAGAAAGGAACATTTTAGACTTTCTGTATAACAAAATAAAAAAAAATCTTTATAGGTACTATCAATTGAAAAGTTTATTATCAGACTGGTTCCATGTGTGAAAAATTAATCGAGGAGAGAGAGAGAGAGAGAGAGAGAGAGAGAGAGAGAGAGAGAGAGAGAGAGACAGAGAGAGAGAGAGAGAGAGAGAGAGAGAGAGAGAGAGAGAGAGAGAGAGAGTGGGTGGGATCTGTGCTTTTCGTTCCGTACTTTCTCTTTAAGGACATTTGAATTGCATTACACGATTTAAAATATAACCTTATTTTACTTAAATTAGATATATTGCGATATATATATATATATATATATATATTGGTATTTTGTGCTTTCTTCAAGTATTTCATCAAACATACGAGCTTGCCAGATAGTGTTAACTACTTAAAATGAAAATATGAAATATAATTTAAAGGAACATTGTGAATAATTGAAAATTTAAATACATATATATATATATATATATATATATATATATATATATATATATATATATATATATATATATATATATAGCCCTTTTTAGTCCACTGCAGGACAAAGGAATAAAGCATGTCTTTATCCATGTTTAGGGTTTGGCCATTTGCACCACCACGCTGGCCACAGCGGATTGGAGATGGTGAGAGAATTTAATCTGATCGCTCACAGCAAACCAACCTAGTATGGGGGAACCTAGCTAGTACAGCTTTGCTGATCATGGAGAGACTGAAACCCTTTTGCCACGTTGAGGTATACCGCTCAAAAGGGCATACTGTATATATATATATATATATATATATATATATATATATATATATATATATATATATATATATATATATATATATAATATATATATATATATATATATATATGAAAAATTTTAAGTAATTTTTATTTTTCCTAACTTACTTACCGAGAATTACTTCTTCGGAGGGTCCTTGACCTCTCTCAATCTCGACCAAGATTTCCCGCGCTACCCCCCCTATCTCGCTCCCGATATTTCCTACCCCCGCCGCCAGGATAATTCCTGCGGCCCGGATTAGGGCAGGTCACTGCTTTACCCGGGTCAGGATCTCATTAAGTCCTCCGTTTAGCCCGACTCGGCAATGGAAGAATGGCACTCGGGGACGGAAGGGAGGGCCATTACTCGGAAGTAATTCTCGGTAAGTATGTTAGGAAAAATAAAAAATTACTTAAAATTTTTCATTTGTTCCGACACGAATACTTTACCTCGAATTACTTCTTCGGAGACTTACACTTTAGGAGGCGGTAGAGCCATTCTGCCACTTGGTTAGGCACATGGTGCCTGGAGGGCTACGTAATGCGGGGGTACAGAGAGCGGATAGGGGGTAGCAGTGGAAAACTTACGCTTATAATTTAAGGCTTACCTCTTGACATTTTCTCTACTGAGTCTTCTGAAGAAGTAGGGATGAGTCTATTCACTTGTTGGGGACGTCTTCCAGCCTGGCACTACACAGCTTGGAGGGCAGCGATGACTGTCCCAATGGAGAATCCATCCAAAGACTTTCTTGAGTAGTCTTTGAGGTAGTGGGGCCGTGAAGGTCGACTGGTGTGACCAAGTGCCGGCCTGCAGGATCTGGCCCACTGCCATATTTCTCTCAAAGGCCAAGGAAGTGCTCAGGCCTCTGATGTCATGGGGACGGGGAGTGCCTGGTATTGCCACCTTGTCTTCTTCATAAGCCCCTAGTGATGACTTGTCTCAGCCAGAAGGAAATAGTGTTCTTGGACACTTGCTTCTTATTAACGCCTGAAGAGACGAAGAGGTTCTTGGCACCCCGGACGGAGATGGGCCGTCCTTTCCAGGTATTTCCTGATCGTCCTGACCGGGCATAACTTCAGGTCGTCCCGTATTGCCTGTCTTGGGGATGGCCCGGAAATGAGAAACCTTCAAACCTCGGGTCCCAGACTGCTGGGTTCTGAGTCTTTGCTACAAAGGAGGGTACGAACTTGAAAGATTCCTCCTTCCACCCTTTGGAGTGTGCCACGTCGTAGGAGAGACCGTGGATCTCACCTACCCTCTTAGCCGAAGCTAAGGCTAGCAAGAACACTGTCTTGAGGGTGAGATCTTTGTCCCCCGATATCTCTGAGTGGTTCAAAGGGCGGACGACACAACATTTTCAGGACCTTGGCCAGGTCCCATCTAGGCACTCTCCTGGCTTGGGGAGGGCAGGATTGTTTTGAAACTTCTAATCAGCATCCCTATGTGTCTTGAGGTCCCCCAGGTCGATGCCTTTCAGGAGAAAGACTTGGCCTAAGGCTGCTCGTACTCCTTTAATAGCCGGGATTGACATTCCTATTTTATCCCTAAGGTACACTAGAAAAACCAGCTATGTCAGGGACTGAGGCTTTGAGAGATCTTATTTGTTTGTCGCGCACCATTTCGTAAAGGCGGCCCACTTCGCCTGGTAGACTACGGTAGAGGATTTTCTTAGGTATAGGGACATCCTCTTGGCTGTGGAGGAGGAGTACCCCCTCCTTCTTCAGGAGTCGCTCGATAGTCTCCAGGCGTGAAGGCGAAGAGAGAGAGGGTTGTCGTGGAACCTGAGGAAGTGCGGTTGACTCAGTAGATCTGACCTGGGGGGCAGAGGCCATGGCAGATGGCTTGCCAGGTCTTTCAGATCCGCGAACCACTCTCTCTCCGGCCACCAGGGCGCTACCAAAGTCATCTTTAGGTTTTGGGAGGTTCTTACTCTGTTGAGCACTTGTCTTAGCAGCGTGAAGGGGGGAAAGGCATAAACGTCCAGGTTGTCCCACCTGTGCTGGAAGGCGTCTTCTAGGGCTGCTCCTTCGTCTGGTACCGGGGAGCAATAAACCGGTAACTTGCGTTGAGCTTTGTTGCGAATAGGTCTATCACCGGGGAGCCCCAGCTTTGAAGGATGAGTCTGGCCACCGCTGGTTGTAGGGACCATTCTGTCCCTACTATCTGACCTATCCTGCTGAGGCCGTCGGCTAGCACGTTCCTTTTCCCGGGGATGAACCTTGCTAGCAGTGTTACCTGGTGTTCTTCCGCCCAGTGCAAGATGTTTACGGTGAGGTCGCACAGTTCCTTCGACTTCATGCCCCCTTGTTTCTTGATGTAGGCTACCACCGTGGCGTATGTCGCACATTAGGGCCACGGTGTTTCCCTTCAAACCGACTTGCAAAGTGCAGACATGCCTTTTGTACTGCTTTTAGCTCTAGGACGTTGATGTGGAGATGCTTTTCGGTCTCTGACCAGGTCCCGCTTGCTGTTTCCTCCCGCAGGTGGGCTCCCCACCCTAGGCTGGAGTCGTCCGTGAACAGGAGAAACTCGGGGGGACAGGACCCGAGGGGCATCCCCTTGAGGGAGTTCGATTGGCATCGCCCACCAATTCAAGGCTGCTTTCGTGTCCGGGAGGACTGGGATCGATGTTTTCTGAGAGCCCTGTCTGGGACCATAGAGCCTTGAGGTTCCATTGTACGGGTCTGAGCCGTATCTTCCCTTGGGGGACTAGCTTCTCTAATGAGACCAGATGGCCTATCAGCCTCTGCCAGTCTTTCGCTTTCCCTGGGGAAGCCCCGACAGGAACGGCTGAATGATCTTGACGAGGTTCTGTATCCTGTCATCCCCAAGTACCCCCATTTTTGTTGGATGGCGTTAGGTTCGATTTCTCCAGGTTAATAATGATTCCCAGACTCCTGCAGAAACGGAGGAGGTCCTTTCCTTGCTCTTCCAAGAGGGCCTTTGAACTGGAAAGGAAGCAACCAGTCGTCCAGGTACCTGATGAGGCGGATACCTCGTTCGTGAGCCCATACTGAGACTGTCGCGAAGACCCTCGTGAACACCTGAGGGGCCGTCGACAGTCCGAAGCAGAGGGTACGGAACTGCAGGAATCTGGGAGCCCCCATTTTACCCGGAGGAACTTCCGACTCGACGGGTGGACCGGAATTTGGAAGTACGCGTCCTTGAGGTCGACCGTCATCATAAAATCTTTCTCCTCAAGGACATCAGGACGGATTTTGGGGTGTCCATCTTGAAGTCCGTCTTCTTGACGAACCTGTTGAGGGCCGACAGGTCTATCACCGGTCTCCACCCCCCCGTTGCTTTCTCCACCACAGGAACAGGCGGCTGTAGAAGCCTGGCCCTGGGAGAAGGACTTCTTCCATGGCTCCCTTTTCCAACATGGAGGAAACTTCTTTTTGCAGGGTAGCCCTTTTCAACGGGTCCCTGGGAGCTAACCATTCTGTTTGGGTGGCTGGAATAAGAGGGGGTGAGTCCGCTATGAAGGGGATCCTGTAGCCTTCTTTCAGGACGGACACCGTCCAAGCATCCGCCCCATACGTTTACCATGCTTGCCAATAGGGTCTGAGGCATCCCCCAACCCGAGGCTTGGGCGGGAGTAGGGGGCCTCTCCCTCTACCTTCTCCTAGAGGGGCGGCCTGATCTGCCCCTCTTCGAGGCAGAGTAACCCGACCTGAAGGAGCTGGCAGAAGCTGTAGCTCCCCTGCGGAAGGGCTGAGGAGTTGATGTCCAGGAAGAGGCGGGGGCGTCCCTCCTCGAAGAGTTGGGGACAGCCTGAGGGGTCACGGCACTATCCGAGACTGACCTCCTATAAGGAGGCCTCCTGGAGGATGTTTGCTTAGGGACGTTGGTTTCTCTCCTCTTGGACACCTTCTCCATCAGCACTTCTAATTCCTTCAACGGAAACAGGGACTCGCCTCCTAGGGGTAGGGTGCGAATCACTCTCGCCTGTCTGTCCGGGATTTTCCTTGACACTTTGGAAAGCACTGTGTCCCGCTTCCGGAGGACCCAGTTGGCCGTCAAGGAGAGTGCCTGATACGCCATAAATTTGAGAGCTTTCCCCCCGGAGGTGAGAAGGTCTGACAGGAGACCTTGTTGTTCCGGGTCGTCGGGGTCTGTGGAGGCCTGTACATTAACTAACGAGGAGGCCCACCAGTCCAGCCATGAAGAGACGTTAACCATATCCCTTGACATCTGCTCCATCATGCCTGCTTCAGAGGCCGAGAAGGACACAGGGGCTGAGCTGGCCCTTTCGTCCGAGCCGCCTTGTCCTAGGATATCCACGGCTGAGTCCACTCTACAGGGGCCTGGGCGTCGCCCTTCCGGGATATAAACTTTGGCCTGTAGTTTAAGACCCTGGAGGAGTTTGGAGGCACTCTGGGACCT
>NC_090764.1:4767628-4780128 GCF_036898095.1 Palaemon carinicauda
CAAATATACTGTATTCATATAATACATAAATATAGTTTATGTATGTATATATATATATATATATATATATATATATATATATTATATATGTATATGTATATATATATATATATATATGTATGTATATATTATATATATATATGTATATGTATATATATATATGTATATATATACATCGTATAAATATACATATATACACAGAATATTCATATACAGCAAAAGCTTATATACATGCATGTATATACACATATATAAACTATATATATATGTATGTATATATATATATATATATATATATATATATATATATATATATACATATACATATATATATATATATATATATATATATATATATATATATATCGATTCGTACCAGAAATAGATTGTTCTAAATCCCAAACCTGAAATAATTTAGCTGAAATCAACTATTTCAATTCGGTTTGCTTTAAACCTTAATTACCATTCGTCCTTCGTCCGGGTATCTTAAAGTTTCCTTCAAACTGCAAAGTTGAGCGTTTAGCGTCTTCAAAACTTTTCAACTCAAATCCATAAATCAAATCACGTAGTTTATTATTATTATTATTATTATTATTATTATTATTATTATTATTATTATTATTATTATTATTAATATTATTGTTGTTGTTGTTGTTATAAAACAAGAATGGAATTTTTCGCGAGTCCTAAAAGAATTCGGAAGAAAACTTTCCCGGATTTCCAAATGGCTTCAGAAAAAATAGCCATATACTTAGCATGGAATTCTGAATGCCTCCAGAACGGAATCTCAGAACGGTTTCGGAAGAAAACTTTCCCGAATTTCCAAAAGTCTTCAAAGGACATAGCCGTATACTTAACATGGATTTCTGAATGACTCCAGAACTGAAATTTCCTGTAGCAGTCCTGAACAACTCCTCCCCGAGCTTCAAATGACTTCTGAAGACCTGATCTTCATTTTTTCAAACGTAGCCTGCAACACCTCACATGATCTGTATGTAGCTGCCGAAATCTAACCAAGGAATTGCGCGTCAATAGGAGTAAGAGGAAATGAGTTGATGACTGGGAGAAGGATTTCACTTAACTCACAGAGATCGCATTCTGGCGGAATAGGAAGCTGCCGGTAAGAATTATGTGTTACGTCTTCGGAACACCATCAACTACAGATGGTTTTGGTTGCTGCCGAAGTTGCCGATCGTTCGTTTTATATCGCCCAACCTATAGAAAGTCACGGGATCTTCCGTTGGCAGCTGAGCTTTGAAGATCATAATGTATGCTC
This sequence comes from Palaemon carinicauda, assembly GCF_036898095.1. Classification (NCBI taxonomy): domain Eukaryota; kingdom Metazoa; phylum Arthropoda; class Malacostraca; order Decapoda; family Palaemonidae; genus Palaemon; species Palaemon carinicauda. Next base: position 4,768,905 of record NC_090764.1, read on the forward strand.
CTTGAAGGATCCTTTGCTTGGGCTTTTGCGACGATGTCTTATTAAAGGAGACTCTTGGAAAAGGCACGAGGCTTTGTATCGGTGCAAAAACGGATTGCAGGGAATGAGGATGGAGGCAGATTGGTTCAACTGAACGGTGAGTGACGTGTAGTTCTTCAACAGGATTCTCCCAAAATTCGCCATTGAAGTAAGGACATATCCAGACGACATTGGCAAATATATCATGTTGCTCGTCATTTACTTTGGCATGATAGTGTATGCGGAGAAATCGATAGTATTCATCTCTTTACTCATTGCCCAGATAGGTAAAGAATAAATGCCTTCGATTTCCCTGAGGAATCTGACGAAGTGAGGACTCGCGGCACTGAAATCTCTTTTGAAATCTAGAAGGACACTGACGAACTAAGGAAAAGAGACAATGAAATCTCGAAAGAAACAGATAATCTAATGAAAGAAGGTCTTGAAAACTAGAAGACAAAGACAGGAGAGAACAGCGAAGAGGAGCCTCTAATGCCAGAGGTAAGACACCTAAAAATAGAGAGCCTCTAATGCTAGAAGTAAGGCACCTCAAAATATAGATCGAAGACCCTCTAATGCTAAAAGTATGGAACCTAGAAATATATGTCAAAGAACTCCTAATGCTAGAAGTGTGGGAGCTGAAGAGAGAGGTCAAACAACTTCTAATGTTAGAGGTGTGAGAGCTATAAAGAGAGGTCAAAGAACTTCTAATGCTTGAGGTAAGGGAGCTGAAAAGAGGTCAAAGAACTTCTAATGCTAGAGGTGTGGGAGCTAAAAAGAAGTAAAAGAACTTCTAATGCTAGAGGTGTGGGAGCTAAAAAAAGGTCAAAGAACTTTTAATGCTATAGGTGTGGGAGCTAAAAAGAGGTCAAAGAACTTCTAATGCTAGAGGTGTGGGAGCTAAAAAGAAGTCACAGAACTTCTAATGCTAGAGGTGTGGGAACTAAAAAGAGGTCAAAGAACTTCTAATGCTAGAGGTGTGGGAGCTAAAAAGAGGTCAAAGAACTTCTAATGCTAGAGGTATGGGAGCTAAAAAGAAGTCAAAGAACTTCTCATGCTAGAGGTGTGGGAGCTAAAAAGAGGTCAAAGAACTTCTAATGCTAGAGATGTGGGAGCTAAAAAGTGGTCAAAGAGCTTCTAGTGCTAGAGGTGTTGGAGCTGAAAAGAGGTCAAAGTACTTCTAATGCTAGAAGTGTGGGAGCTAAAAAGAGGTCAAAGAACTTCTCATGCTAGAGGTGTGGGAGCTAAAAAGAGGTCAAAGAACTTCTAATGCTAGAGGTCTGGGAGCTAAAACGAGGTCAAAGAACCTCTAATGCTAGAGGTGTGGGAGCTAAAAAGAGGTCAAAGAACTTCTAATGCAAGGGGTGTGGGAGATAAAAAGAGGTCAAACAACATCTAATGCAAGGGGTGTGGGAGCTAAAAAGAGGTCAAAGACCTTCTAATGCCAGAGGTGTGGGAACTAAAAAAGAGGTCAAAGAACCTCTAATGCAAGGGGTGTGGGAGCTAAAAATAGGTCAAAGAACTTCTAATGCAAGGGGTGTGGGAGCTAAAAAGAGGTCAAAGAACTTCTAATGCTAGAGGTGTGGGAGCTAAAAAGAGGTCAAAGAACTTCTAATGCTAGAGGTGTGGGAGCTAAAAAGAGGCCAAAGAACTTCTAATGCTAGAGGTGTGGGAGCTAAAAAGAGGTCAAAGAACTTCTAATGCTAGAGGTGTGGGAGCTAAAAAGAGGTCAAAGAACTTCTAATGCAAGGGGTGTGGGAGCTAAAAAGAGGTCAAAGAACTTCTAATGCTAGAGGTGTGGGAGCTAAAAAGAGGTCAAAGAACTTCTAATGCAAGGGGTGTGGGAGCTAAAAAGAGGTCAAAGAACTTCCAATGCTAGAGGTGTGGGAGCTAAAAAGAGGTCAAAGAACTTCTAATGCAAGGGGTGTGGGAGCTAAAAAGAGGTCAAAGAACTTCTAATGCTAGAGGTGTGGGAGCTAAAAAGAGGTCAAAGAACTTCTAATGCAAGGGGTGTGGGAGCTAAAAAGAGGTCAAAGAACTTCTAATGCAAGGGGTGTGGGAGCTAAAAAGAGGTCAAGGAACTTCTAATGCAAGGGGTGTGGGAGCTAAAAAGAGGTGAAAGAACTTCTAATGCAAGGGGTGTGGGAGCTAAAAAGAGGTCAAAGAACTTCTAATGCTAGAGGTGTGGGAGCTAAAAAGAAGTCAAAGAACTTCTAATGCTAGAGGTGTGGGAGCTAAAAAGAGGTCAAAGAACTTCTAATGCAAGGGGTGTGGGAGCTAAAAAGAGGTCAAAGAATTTTTAATGCTAGAGGTGTGGGAGCTAAAAAGAGGTCAAAGAACTTCTAATGCAAGGGGTGTGGGAGCTAAAAAGAGGTCAAAGAACTTCTAATGCAAGAAGTGTGGGAGCTAAAAAGAGGTCAAAGAACTTCTAATGCAAGGGGTGTGGGAGCTAAAAAGAGGTCAAAGAACTTCTAATGCTAGAGGTGTGGGAGCTAAAAAGAGGTCAAAGAACTTCTAATGCAAGGGGTGTGGGAGCTAAAAAGAGGTCAAAGAACTTCTAATGCAAGGGATGTGGGAGCTAGAAAGAGGTCAAAGAACTTCTAATGCTAGAGGTGTGGGAGCTAAAAAGAGGTCAAAGAACTTCTAATGCTAGAGGTGTGGGAGCTAAAAAGAGGTCAAAGAACTTCTAATGCTAGAGGTGTGGGAGCTAAAAAGAGGTCAAAGAACTTCTACTGCTAGAGGTGTGGGAGCTAAAAAGAGGTCAAAGAACTTCTAATGCTAGAGGTGTGGGAGCTAAAAAGAGGTCAAAGAACTTCTAATGCAAGGGGTGTTGGAGATAAAAAGAGGTCAAAGAACATCTAATGCAAGGGGTGTGGGAGCTAAAAAGAGGTCAAAGAACTTCTAATGCTAGAGGTGTGGGAGCTAAAAAGAGGTCAAAGAACTTCTAATGCAAGGGGTGTGGGAGCTTAAAAGAGGTCAAAGAACTTCTAATGCTAGAGGTATGGGAGCTAAAAAGACGTCAAAGAACTTCTAATGCTAGAGGTGTGGGAGCTAAAAAGAGGTCAAAGAACTTCTAATGCTAGAGGTTTGGGAGCTAAAAAGACGTCAAAGAACTTCTAATGCTAGAGGTGTGGGAGCTAAAAGAGGTCAAAGAACTTCTAATGCTAGAGGTGTGGGAGCTAAAAAGAGGTCAAAGAACTTCTAATGCTAGAGGTGTGGGAGCTAAAAAGAGGTCAAAGAACATCTAATGCAAGGGGTGTGGGAGCTAAAAAGAGGTCAAAGCACTTCTAATGCAAGGGGTGTGGGAGCTAAAAAGAGGTAAAAAAACTTCTAATGCTAGAGGTATGGGAGCTAAAAAGACGTCGAAGAACTTCTAATGCTAGAGGTGTGGGAGCTAAAAAGAGGTCAAAGAACTTCTAATGCAAGGGGTGTGGGAGCTAAAAAGAGGTCAAAGAACTTCTAATGCTAGAGGTATGGGAGCTAAAAAGAGGTCAAAGAACTTCTAATGCTAGAGGTGTGGGAGCTAAAAAGAGGTCAAAGAACTTCTAATACAAGGGGTGTGGGAGCTAAAAAGAGGTCAAAGAACTTCTAATGCTAGAGGTGTGGGAGCTAAAAAGAGGTCAAAGAACTTCTAATGCTAGAGGTGTGGGAGCTAAAAAGAGGTCAAAGAACTTCTAATGCAAGGGGTGTGGGAGCTAAAAAGAGGTCAAAGCACTTCTAATGCAAGGGGTGTGGGAGCTTAAAAGAGGTCAAAGAACTTCTAATGCTAGAGGTATGGGAGCTAAAAAGACGTCAAAGAACTTCTAATGCAAGGGGTGTGGGAGCTAAAAAGAGGTCAAAGAACTTCTAATGCAAGGGGTGTGGGAGCTAAAAAGAGGTCAAAGAACTTCTAATGCAAGGGGTGTGGGAGCTAAAAAGAGGTCAAAGAACTTCTAATGCTAGAGGTGTGAGAGCTAAAAAGAGGTCAAAGAACTTCTAATGCAAGGGGTGTGGGAGCTAAAAAGAGGTCAAAGAACTTCTAATGCAAGGGGTGTGGGAGCTAAAAAGAGGTCAAAGAACTTCTAATGCTAGAGGTGTGGGAGCTAAAAAGAGGTCAAAGAACTTCTAATGCTAGAGGTGTGGGAGCTAAAAAGAGGTCAAAGAACTTCTAATGCTAGAGGTGTGGGAGCTAAAAAGAGGTCAAAGAACTTCTACTGCTAGAGGTGTGGGAGCTAAAAGGATGTCAAAGAACTTCTAATGCTAGAGGTGTGGGAGCTAAAAAGAGATCAAAGAACTTCTAATGCAAGGGGTGTTGGAGATAAAAAGAGGTCAAAGAACATCTAATGCAAGGGGGTGAGGGAGCTAAAAAGAGGTCAAAGAACTTCTAATGCTAGAGGTGTGGGAGCTAAAAAGAGGTCAAAGAACTTCTAATGCAAGGGGTGTGGGAGCTTAAAAGAGGTCAAAGAACTTCTAATGCTAGAGGTCCATCCATCCATATACCAAAGGCACTTCCCCCAATTTTGGGGGGTAGCCGACATCAACAAGAACAAAACAAAAAATAAAACAAAAAAAAGGGGACCTCTACTCTCTATGTTCCTCCAGCCTAACCAGGGACTCAGCCGAGTTCAGCTGGTACTGCTAGGGTGCCACAGCCCAACCTCCCACATTTCCACCACAGATGAAGCTTCATACTGCTGAGTCCCCTACTGCTGCTACCTCCGCGGTCATCTAAGGCACCGGAGGAAGCAGCAGGGCCTACCGGAACTGCGTCACAATCGCTCGCCATTCATTCCTATTTCTAGCACGCTCTCTTGCCTCTCTCACGTCTATCCTCCTATCACCCAGAGCTTTCTTCACACCATCCATCCACCCAAACCTTGGCCTTCCTCTTGTACTTCTCCCATCAACTCTTGCATTCATCACCTTCTTTAGCAGACAGCCATTCTCCATTCTCTCAACATGGCCAAACCACCTCAACACATTCATATCCACTCTAGCCGCTAACTCATTTCTTACACCCGTTCTCACCCTCACCACCTCGTTCCTGACCCTATCTACTCGAGATACACCAGCCATACTCCTCAGACACTTCATCTCAAACACATTCAATTTCTGTCTCTCCATCACTTTCATTCCCCACAACTCTGATCCATACATCACAGTTGGTACAATCACTTTCTCATACAGAACTCTCTTTACATTCATACCCAACCCTCTATTTTTTACTACTCCCTTAACTGCCCCCAACACTTTGCAACCTTCATTCACTCTCTGACGTACATCTGCTTCCACTCCACCATTTGCTGCAATAACAGACCCCAAGTACTTAAACTGATCCACCTCCTCAAGTAACTCTCCATTCAACATGACATTCAACCTTGCACCACCTTCCCTTCTCGTACATCTCATAACCTTACTCTTACCCACATTAACTCTCAACTTCCTTCTCTCACACACCCTTCCAAATTCTGTTACTAGTCGGTCAAGCTTCTCTTCTGTGTCTGCTACCAGTACAGTATCATCCGCAAACAACAACTGATTTACCTCCCATTCATGATCATTCTCGTCTACCAGTTTTAATCCTCGTCCAAGCACTCGAGCATTCACCTCTCTCACCACTCCATCAACATACAAGTTAAACAACCACGGCGACATCACACATCCCTGTCTCAGCCCCACTCTCACCGGAAACCAATCGCTCACTTTATTTCCTATTCTAACACATGCTTTACTACCTTTGTAGAAACTTTTCACTGCTTGCAACAACCTTCCACCAACTCCATATAACCTCATCACATTCCACATTGCTTCCCTATCAACTCTATCATATGCTTTCTCCAGATCCATAAACGCAACATACACCTCCTTACCTTTTGCTAAATATTTCTCGCATATCTGCCTAACTGTAAAAATCTGATTCATACAACCCCTACCTCTTCTAAAACCCCCCTGTACTTCCCAGATTGCATTCTCTGTTTTATCCTTAATCCTATTAATCAATACTCTACCATACACTTTTCCAACTACACTCAACAAACTAATACCTCTTGAATTACAACACTCATGCACATCTCCCTTACCCTTATATAGTGGTACAATACATGCACAGACCCAATCTACTGGTACCATTGACAACACAAAACACACATTAAACAATCTCACCAACCATTCAATTACAGTCACACCCCCTTCCTTCAACATCTCAGCTTTCACACCATCCATACCAGATGCTTTTCCTACTCTCGTTTCATCTAGTGCTCTCCTCACTTCCTCTATTGTAATCTCTCTCTCATTCTCATCTCCCATCACTGGCACCTCAACACCTGGAACAGCAATTATCTCTGCCTCCCTATCATCCTCAACATTCAGCAAACTTTCAAAATATTCCGCCCACCTTTTCCTTGCCTCCTCTCCTTTTAACAACCTTCCATTTCCATCTTTCACTGTCTCTTCAATTCTTGTGCCGGCCTTTCTTACTCTCTTCACTTCTTTCCAAAACTTCTTCTTATTCTCTTCATATGACTGACCCAGTCCCTGACCCCACCTCAGGTCAGCTGCCCTCTTTGCCTCATGTACCTTGCGCTTTACTTCCACCTTTTTCTCTCTATATTTTTCATACTTCTCTATACTATTACTCTGCAGCCATTCTTCAAAAGCCCTCTTTTTCTCTTCCACTTTTACCTTCACTCCTTCATTCCACCATTCACTGCCCTTCCTCATGCTGCCTCCAACAACCTTCTTGCCACATACATCACTTGCAATCCCAACAAAATTTTCTTTTGCTAACTTCCACTCCTCCTCTAAATTACCAGTTTCTCTTACTCTCACTTCGTCATATGCCATTTTCAACCTTTCCTGATATTTACTTTTTACCCCAGGTTTTATTAGCTCTTCAACCCTCACTAGCTCCCTTTTACATCCACCTACTCTATTCCCCCACTCTTTTGCTAAAACCAATTTTCCTTCCACCAAAAAATGATCAGACATACCGTTAGCCATACCCCTAAACACATGCACGTCTTTCAATCTTCCAAACATTCTTTTTGTTATCAACACATAATCCATTAATGCCCTTTCTACTACTCTTCCATTTGCCACTCTTACCCATGTATACTTATTTTTATCTTTCTTCTTAAAAAAGCTAGCACTTATTACCATCTCTTGTTCAACACACATATCTACCAGTCTCTCACCACTCTCATTTTCACCTGGTACGCCATACTTTCCAATGACACCTTCTACCTCTCCAGCACCCACTCTAGCATTTAAGTCACCCATAACAACTACATAATTCCTTCTACCCAGTCCTTCTACACACCTAGTTAATTCATTCCAAAACTCATTCCGCTCTTCTTCACTTTTCTCACTACCTGGCCCATACGCACTGACAAACGCCCAACATTCCCTACCCAACCTAACCCTTACCCACATTAACCTAGATGATATCTCCTTCCATTCCACTACTTTACCTGTCATCCATTCACTCAGCAATAAAGCCACACCCTCTCTCGCTCTTCCCCTTTCAATCCCAGACACTCTACCAGACATTTCACCAAACATCACTTCACCCTTTCCTTTCATCTTTGTCTCACACAAGGCCAATACATCCATCCTCCTACTTCTAAACATACTTCCAATCTCACATCTTTTACTCTCTATCGTACTACATCCACGCACATTCAAACACCCCAAAACTAGAGTGCGGGGAGCAGTCACTCTCCCCCCAGCTCCATTTCTTTGTTGCTGTCTCACAGGATACTTTTACAGGAGAGGGGGTTCCCAGCCCCCTCGTCCCGTCCCTTTTAGTCGCCTCTTACGACACGCAGGGATAACGTTGGCGCTATTCTAATTGTTTTATGCCCCCGCGGCCACAGGGCTAAAAAGACGTCAAAGAACTTCTAATGCTAGAGGTGTGGGAGCTAAAAGAGGTCAAAGAACTTCTAATGCTAGAGGTGTGGGAGCTAAAAAGAGGTCAAAGAACTTCTAATGCTAGAGGTTTGGGAGCTAAAAAGAGGTCAAAGAACTTCTAATGCAAGGGGTGTGGGAGCTAAAAAGAGGTCAAAGAACTTCTAATGCAAGGGGTGTGGGAGCTAAAAAGAGGTCAAAGAACTTCTAATGCAAGGGGTGTGGGAGCTAAAAAGAGGTAAAAAAAACTTCTAATGCTAGAGGTATGGGAGCTAAAAAGACATCAAAGAACTTCTAATGCTAGAGGTGTGGGCGTTAAAAAGAGGTCAAAGAACTTCTAATGCTAGAGGTGTGGGAGCTAAAAAGAGGTCAAAGAACTTCTAATGCAAAGGGTGTGGGAGCTAAAAAGAGGTCAAAGCACTTCTAATGCAAGGGGTGTGGGAGCTTAAAAGAGGTCAAAGAACTTCTAATGCTAGAGGTATGGGAGCTAAAAAGACGTCAAAGAACTTCTAATGCTAGAGGTGTGGGAGCTAAAAGAGGTCAAAGAACTTCTAATGCTAGAGGTGTGGGAGCTAAAAAGAAGTCAAAGAACTTCTAATGCTAGAGGTGTGGGAGCTAAAAAGAGGTCAAAGAACTTCTAATGCAAGGGGTGTGGGAGCTAAAAAGAGGTCAAAGCACTTCTAATGCAAGGGGTGTGGGAGCTAAAAAGAGGTAAAAAAACTTCTAATGCTAGAGGTATGGGAGCTAAAAAGACGTCAAAGAACTTCTAATGCTAGAGGTGTGGGAGCTAAAAAGAGGTCAAAGAACTTCTAATGCAAGGGGTGTGGGAGCTAAAAAGAGGTCAAAGAATTTCTAATGCTAGAGGTATGGGAGCTAAAAAGAGGTCAAAGAACTTCTAATGCTAGAGGTGTGGGAGCTAAAAAGAGGTCAAAGAACTTCTAATGCAAGGGGTGTGGGAGCTAAAAAGAGGTCAAAGAACTTCTAATGCTAGAGGTGTGGGAGCTAAAAAGAGGTCAAAGAACTTCTAATGCTAGAGGTGTGGGAGCTAAAAAGAGGTCAAAGAACTTCTAATGCAAGGGGTGTGGGAGCTAAAAAGAGGTCAAAGCACTTCTAATGCAAGGGGTGTGGGAGCTTAAAAGAGGTCAAAGAACTTCTAATGCTAGAGGTATGGGAGCTAAAATGACGTCAAAGAACTTCTAATGCTAGAGGTGTGGGAGCTAAAAGAGGTCAAAGAACTTCTAATGCTAGAGGTGTGGGAGCTAAAAAGAGGTCAAAGAACTTCTAATGCAAGGGGTGTGGGAGCTAAAAAGAGGTCAAAGAACTTCTAATGCAAGGGGTGGGGGATAGATGTCGCCAGCGAAGCTTTGGGGAAGGCTCGGCGGCGTCTGTGTTCTTTCTGATGCGTAAACTTAATTAAATACAAGTAAAAACAGGGCATTAAATACGTATTATAAATACTAAACTCTTTCTTATCTTGACCGCACAAATGAAATCTTACAAGTTCCAACATGTAACTAAGCGGTCCCGAAACACGAGTCAACCTTTTACTTCTGCTTGGAGGATATCCTCGCAAGTAAAAGGTAATCATTATGAATATGGAAATAAAGATTTGCTCATACTTCTACCTTTTGCTTCAGAGAATTACTTTGTACTTCTACCTTATGCTTACAAGGATATCCTTCATTTTTATGAATACCTCCCATCTACTAAGTTATTCTGGCTATATGTCAGTTTAATGAGATATGTGTTACTGTATGGATATGAGTCATGGTATCACATAATGACAATGAATCATTTTCCAACAGATTATTATTATTATTATTATTATTATTATTATTAAATGCTAAGCTACAACCCTAGTTGGAAAAGCAGGATGCTATAAGCCCAGGGGCCCCAACAGGGAAAATAGCCCAGTGAGGAAAGGAAATAAAGAAACGTAAAATATTTTAAGTATAGTAATATTAAAAAAAAATATTTCCTATAAAAACTATAAAAAAAACTTTAACAAAACAAGAGGAAGGGAAACTAGATAGAAGTGTGCCCGAGTGTACCCTCAAGCACGCAAACTCTAACCAAAGACAGTGGAAGACAATGGTACAGAGGTTATGGCACTGCCCAAGACTAGAGAACAATGGTTTGATTTTGGAGTGTCCTTCTCCTAGAAGAGCTGATTTAGTAGATTTGAAAACAAAGCCCTCAGAAGAATGTTGGGAGTTAAATGGCAGGACAGGATAAGAAATGAAATTATAAGAGATTACTCAAGTGCTATATGTGGATGAGATCATGATGGGGGGTAGATGTAGATGGTTTAGTGATGCTCTTCGCACTCCCCAAGGTAGAATAGTTCACCAAAATTTCAACTGGGCTACATAAGGCACTAGAAGAGTTGGAAGACCCAGGCCTACATGGCCGAGAACTACGAAACGTGAAGTAGGAGATAATGAGTGGATAAGTATTGACTTAAAATCTTAAGATAGAGACGACTGCAGAAATCTAACCGAGAAGATGATGATGAGGATGTTGATTGATATCATATTCATTGTTGTTATTATTATTCCAGAGACAACAAACACATTTATTTTTTATTAAAAATGTGTCAAATCATTATTGCAATATTGCAGAGATACCAGCCCAGTTTCATTTTCCATCTAAGAAACGCCTTCTCTTGCAATTAGGTTTGAATTCAAACACGATTTATTCGCGTATAATGAAATTCAGCCTCTATCCTGCCTCCTACCTGTGGGGAAATTTTACCGTTTTATTCCCCCCATGAAAGCAGAATACTTTAAACTTTATCCCGAATTATTCAGATTAAACTGAATTACGTGAGAGTTAATTTGTCTTTCTACTCGCGTGAAAGCTCTCTGGTTAAGTTCAACTTTTCACCAAAACCAAAATTTTTTTTTTTTTTTTTTTTTTTTTTTTTTAAAGAGTCGGGTGTCTAACATTAAGGTAGGTAAAACCTTTTAGGTTCGCATTAAGCTGAATTACATGAGATTTAATTCGTCTTTCTACTCGCGTGAAAGCTCTCTCTGGTTAAGTTCAACTATTTCACCAAAACCAAAATTAGTAGATTTTTTTTTTTTTTTTTTTTTTTTTTAGAGTCAGGTGTCTAACATTAAGGTACGCAAAACCTTTTAGCTTCGTATTCTATTTTAGAACAGAGGTACACCTTAATGCATCGTCTAATGTGTTTTAGATACAAGGTATACACCTATTTTTTTTGTAGTGGAACCCTGAAGTACACATTGCCGTGCTGGTACATTATCTATCTTCAGTGTTTTAAAATCAGAAACACATTCGATCCCGTATGTCTGCTCCA
>NC_090764.1:4786437-4796437 GCF_036898095.1 Palaemon carinicauda
ACTAGTTATAACGCCAGGGGAGTCAGTGTATACGAGGTCCAAGCAATTACCAGACCTGTGAGTAGCTTCATTTATGATATGCTCACAGCCTGATTCCAAGGCAAAGTCTAAAGCTCTTAAGCCATGGCGATCGGTAGGAGAGATAGAACTTACCACTCCCTATGGTGAGCATTAAAATCACCAACAAAGACAAAAGAAGCCTTTCTATCATCTTCTTATATCTTAGCTATAATGGTAAGAAGACAATTGAAGACAGAATCATTCATGTCTGGATTCCGGTAAATGGAACACAAATAAAAGTTGTTATGTTACATAGTGCTATTTAATGTACTATGCTTCTAGTTAATAAATTACGGTTCTCTTGTTTGAGAGTACACTCGGCACTCTATTCTATCTAATTCCTCTTCTTGTTTTGTTAAAGTTTTTTTTAGTTTAAATAAGAAATATTTGTTTTGATGTTACTGTTCTTAAAATGTAACGTAGGTGAGTTATGGGGGTGGACCTGAGGTTGGGTAGACCACTCCTTAAGGAATCCAACTGATTCCCACCCGAGCGCACTGCATTCCATCCATCCCCGTTTGAATATGGAAGAGGCCCTTTGAGTCTTTGATTGCCTCATTAGACTGCGATCCGTATCCAAACATCGTCTGAACTCTGGGACAATAGCTTCGATGGGGGAATTTATTGTCGGGTTCTTTAGCGTTTGTTGTTGATGCTTGTTGTTATTGGGGCTTCTAATGTCTTCCTTGATGACCATTTCTATTTTAGGTGGTAGTGTGGTACTGTGTGTGTGTGGACAATTGTGTTCTTGAGTGTCATGTACCCGCGTTGTCAGTATATACATATACAGTATATATATATATATATATATATATATATATATATATATATATATATATATATATATACATATATATATATAATTATATATATACATATATATATATATATATATAATATATATATATATATTATATATAATATTATATATACACATACAGTACATACACACACATATATATATATATGTATATATATATATATATATATATATATATATATATATATATATATAATATATATATCATCCATTACTAGTCCACTGCAGGACAAAGGTCTCAGACAAGTCCTTCCACTCCCGTCTGATTCTGGTCTTTTTATCTTTCTATCTATATTGACATACACATATATACATGTATTATTATTATTATTATTAGCTAAGCTACAACCCTAGTTGGAAAAGCAAGATGCTACAAGCCCAAGGGCTCCCACACGGTAAATAGCCCAGTGCGGAAAGGAAACGAGGTAACATAGAATAGTGTGCCTGAGTGTACCCTCAAGCAAGAGAAATTTAACCCAAGACAGAGGCTGTAACACTATCCAAGACTAAAGAACAATGGTTTGATTTTGGAGTGTCCTCCCAGAAGAGCAAATCTTTCTCCACATCCTGTAACTTTTCATTACAATCACCAGATTATCATGCTTCTGAGATGTATGGGTTATGCCCCCATCTGTACATTGTTTCTTTCATGTTCTTAGTTTCTTGTAATTCAACTTACAAACTTAATTGCTTTCAAGAAGCTGTTTGTAAGTCAAATTTTGTTACATTTAGGCCTAGTGTAAGCCTAACCTGAATACCATGACTATGATTTCTAGCTGTAAAAGCCAGCAAATAGTCTGGTTTTATATGAAATAGACCTCAGTACAAATGTCCCTTTGCTTGCTGTATTAAATGATCTTAGTTATCTATATGTTAATACGGTAGCGTGTGTTATTTATTTTTTCTGTCACACTTTAAAGAAAACGGAAATAATTTCATGGTATACTCTTAAAAATTCAAATTAGACTTTGATTAGTTAACCAAAGCACATCTTATATAGTTTATCCAATTTTGTCTTCAGCACCTGACTCTTTTTATTTTTTAAATATTAGACAAAAAATTGAGTTCTATCAATTTCCATAACCTAGATTACAAAATTAATCTCCGGACATTTTATTCAAACATGTATAGGTTAGGAACAAGATAATTAGTAATGAAAATGTCATTTCGTGTAATTTACACTGGTTCCGCTAGTTGTTAGAGGTCGCCTAGCATATCCCACACTGATATGCTCCGCGTCAGACTTCTGAAGGGCTGCTTCTTCTGTTTGATATTGAGGACATTTCCTGTTGGTTAATAAAAAAAAATTTTTTTTTTTTTTTTTTTTTTTAGTATTTTCAGGTACAGGGTTGATTATTCCACCCTTTCTCTACCACTCACATCCGTTAATCAAATTCCTTTTTATTTTATTGCAGTATTCCTTTATCTTATCTTCATTCTGTATTCACAATCAGGGATTGGTAGCGTCATTGCCTGGTGATTGCCAGACTGGGGGTTCGAGGCCCGCTCAAACTCGTTAGTTCCTTTGGTCGCTGCAACCTCATCATCCTTGTGAGCTAAGGATGTGCCGGTTTTGGGGAGCCTGTATGTCTATCTGCTGAGTCATCAGCGGTCATTTCCTGACCCTCCTCGGTCCTAGCTTGGGTGGAGAGGGGACTTGGGCGCTGATCATATGTATATATGGTCAGTCTCTAGGGCATTGTCCTGCTTGATAGGGTAATGTCCCTGTCCCTTGCCATTCATGAGTGACATTTAAAACCTTTAAAATACACGAAGACTACGCATCCTGTCAGACAAAGCTTCTGTTAATCTCATTCTGATATATACAACGAACCTCCATTACTGGTGGATTACCAAACCCGTAAACCAAACCTATCATATTGAGGTGGTCCGACTAAAATCCCTTAGTCAGCAAAACCCATATATGCTTTTGTTCGTTGTTTTGGTATGCGCTGCCAAAGACTTATTATTATTATTATTATTATTATTATTAATTGCTAAGCTACAACCCTAGTTGGAAAAGCAGGATGCTATAAGCCCAGGGGCTCCAACAGGGAAAATAGCCCAGTGAGGAAAGGAAACAAGGAAAAACAAAATGTTTTAAGAACAGTAACAACATTAAAATAAACACTTCCTATATAAACTATAAATACTTTAACAAAACAAGAGGAACAAGATAGAATAGTGTGCCCTAGAGCACCCTAAAGCAAGAGAACCCCAAGCTACAACCCTAGTTGGAAAAGCAAGATGCTATAAGCCCAAGGGCTCCAACAGGGAAAAATAACCCTGTGAGGAAAGGAAATAAGGAAATAAATAAATGATGAGAACAAATTAGCAATAAATCATTCTAGAAACAGTAACAACGTCAAAACATATGTCATATATAAACTATAAAAAGACTTATGTCAGCCTGTTCAACATAAAAAACATTTGCTGCAACTTTTAACTTTGAACTTTTGAGTTTTTATTTCTTAAATGGAGTCGTGTTCAGTGATAGTTGATTGTAAATATGATTGTATATTCAGTTGAGAATTGATTGTTCTTATATGAATAGGATTAATGTGATTGATTTTTATCTGGGTGGAACAAATAGGGAAAGATTGAAGTTGAGATAATGGAGTTCATTGTTGATATCTATAAAGGAAATACGTATGATTACATGTTTAAACACGGGTTCGAATCCTTTATTCAGACTCACCCTTAGACATATATACACGGATACACACACACACACACACATCTTTATATATATATATATATATATATATATATATATATATATATATATATATATATATAAATATATATATATATATATATATATAAATATATATATATATATGTATATATATATATATATATATATATATGTGTGTGTGTGTGTGTGTATATGTGTTGTAGGCTAGCTTAGCAAGTAATAATAATAATAATAATAATAATAATAATAATAATAATAATAATAATGTATGTGCATGTACCCAAAACTAATGTTACACATTTTTTCCCCTATATTACCTCTTCTGACCGTAGTAGTGAATTCGGTAATATACTGTAGTCTTCCTAAACTTAATAGTCCGATTCTAAATCCTTTACTAATACTACTCGGGTAATTAATCCACTTCAGGGGGACGGGGGGTGGTGAGAGATTACATCCTAGGCAAGCAATATGGTCGCGTAAAGGGATTTAAATTCAGTGATGTTCATCTAAAAGCTATTTTGATATCTATCGTACAAGAGTCCATTATATATAATAATAATAGTAATACTTGTGTAGTGCCATAGCTTCTGTACCATGGTTTTCCACTGTCTCTTGGGTTAGAGTTCTCTTGCTTGAGGGTACACTCAGGAGCATTATTCTGTCTTATTTCTCTACCTCTTTTTTCGTTAAAGTTTTTATAGTTTATATAGGAAATATTTATCTTAATGTTACTGTTAAAATATTTAATTTTTATTTCTTTCCTTTCCTCTCTTTGCTATTTTCCCTGTTGGGGCCCTAGGGCTTATAGCATCCTGCTTTTCCAACTAGGGTTGTAGCTTAGAAAGTAATAATAATAATAATAATAATAATAATAATAATAATAATAATAATAATAATTAATAACAATAATTATTAATTATTATTATTATTATTATTATTATTATTATTATTATTATTATCATAATAATAATTAATAATAATTAATAACAATAATTATTATTATTATTATTATTATTATTATTATTATTATTGCTCTTTTTGGGAGATTTTATAGTTTATATATATGAAAGATTTATTTTAATATTGTTACTGTTCTTAAAATGTTTTATTTTTTATTTCCGTATTTTCTTTTCTAACTGGGCTATTTTTAACTGTTGGAGACCCTGGGCTTATGGCATTCTGCTTTTCCAACTAGGGTTGTAGCTTAGAAAGTAATAATAATAATAATAATAATTAATATTATTATTATTATCATTGCTCTTTTTAGAAGATTTTATAGTTTATATATATGAAAGATTTATTTTAATATTGTTACTGTTCTTAAAATGTTTTATTTTTTATTTCCTTATTTTCTTTTCTAACTGGGCTATTTTTCCCTGTTGGAGACCCTGGGTTTATAGCATCTTGCTTTTCCAACTAGGGGGACTAATGCCCTAAGCCTCTTTTGAAAAATATGTAGAAGTATCTATTTTGTACAGTCCGATTAATGACCTTTTCAAGAGTACTATGACTGTCATAAATTGTGGTGCGCGATCACTAAGCTGGTATAGGTGACGTGTGGTATTATTATTATTATTATTATTATTATTATTATTATTATTATTATTATTATTATTATTATCATTATTATTAGCCAAGCTAAAACCCTAGTTGGAAAAGCAAGATGCTATAAGCCCAAGGGCTCCAACAGGGAAAAATAGCCCAGTGAGGAAAGGAAATAAGGAAATAAATAAATGATGAGAACAAGTTAACAATAAATTATTCTAAAACAGGGGTCGTGTTGTAAGCTTAATGTTGAGAGTATATTTCCATCACAGTGATTTCCACAAAACCTAACAATGCAGCATTTTGACAGATCAACATTGTATGATTTGCTCAGAAAGAGTGGCAGTATCACTCGAGCGATCTTAAGAACAAGTAGGTACTCGTCTGAAGTGTATTCACGAACCTTTTTATAATATAGTGAAAAAAAAAAAAAACTTATGTTCCGATGTCTCATTATCGGAGAAATAAGATAGGATAGTGTACCCGAGTGTCCTGACAATAGAATTAGCAGCTATTATAATTATTATTATTATTATTATTATTATTATTATTATTATTTTCATTATTATTATTAGCTAAGCTACAAAACCCTAGTTGGAAAAGAGCAGGATGCTGTAAGCCCAAGGGCACCAACAGGATAATTTTTTTTTATTATTATTATTATTATTAATATTATTTTCATTATTATTATTAGCTAAGCTACAAAACCCTAGTTGTAAAAAAGCAGCATGCTATAAGCCCAAGAGCTCCAACAGGGAAAGTATCCCAGCGAGGAAAGGAAATAAGGAAAAAACAGATAGAATAACGGGAAAGAGAACTAAACTAAATTATGCTAACGGACTATACCCTGCTCCTCGTTTGCTAGATTGCCTCCACAACGTATTTGACAAGTCTGGACAATGCATATGTATGGGGATTCAACTCTGAAAGCCTTCGGACATACTACACATGCTTTGCAACGAAGATTTGCAATATGTGCAATGCTGGGCTGATTGCACGAGTGCGGATGTTGGTGTTATGTCCTCTTTTCGAGTGAGGGTTATATGCGATCTGCAACTTATGCAATGTTGTGAAATGTGAATGAGCTAATTTTTGAAAAAATAAAGTTAGATGCTGTGAAAAAAAATAAACTTCCAACTGAGGGTTTCGTGCTATTTGCAATTTCTGCAATGTTGTGAAATGTGTATGTGATAATTTTGAAAAAAAATTTAATGGGAAAAATATGGACTGGCAATTTTTGAATGGTTGGAACTTCAGAAGTTCATATGTGCAGAGAATGTTTTTATGTTGAAGAGGCTGATGACGTGAGTCTTCATATTTTATATATGTTGGTTTTATTTTAACGTTGTTACTGATCTTAAAATATTTTATATAAATTGTTCGTTTCTTTGATTGCTTTCCTCAAGGGGGCATTTTTGCTGTTGGAGCCCTTGGGCTTATAGCATCCTGCTTTTCCAACTATAGGGTCGTAGCTTGGATAATAATAATAATAATAATAATAATAATAATAATAATATGAGGAGGAGGCGGAGGAGGATACTAATAATAATAATAATAATAATAATAATAATAATAATAATAATAATAATAATAATAATAATAATAATAATAATAATAATAATAATCACCATCTGTTTTCTTAGAGAGATTTGAGTGTTTCATTGATATATTTGGGACAGGAATGATGTAATTTGCATAACAGAGACAAAAAAATCTGAAATAAAAAATATTTTAGGTTTTATGTAACTGTGAGCCGTACGCTTTACTACAGACATAAAACGTGAAAGTATTGCAGTCAACTGAACACCTTAAATATACCTAAACATTAGTATCTTTTTACAGGGAACACTCCTAGACACATATACCCAAAGCAACTGGATATATCATTCTGATAATTAAAGTGAAATGAGTCATTCCCATCGTGACTCCCATATTATCTAAAGTTTTTGAACGTCTTCGGCCAAAACGTCTTAATAGGTTTGCTGAAGGTAATTATCTATTCCCTAGTTTGCAATTTGGTTTTCGTAAAGGCCTTGGAGCATGTGATGCTCTTCTTACATTCTCCAATGCTGTACAGAAATCCCTTGATTGTGGTCAGGAAGTTCGTATGATTGGCCTTGAATTTAGTGCTGCCTTTGACCGTGTTAATCATGAGGCCCTTGTTTTCAAACTCAAACAGTTGGGAGTGGGTGGGTTATTTCTTAGCATTATTATTGATTTTTTAAGTGATAGATCTCAAAGAGTTGTTGTTGATGGGCACCATAGTGAGTATAGGAATGTGATATCTGGTGTTCCACAGGGTAGTGTTCTTGGCCCATTACTTTTCATACTATATACACATGACATGTGGTTTGGCCTAGAAAACAAGCTTGTTGCATATGCAGATGATGCTACTCTCTTTGCATCAATTCCATCCCCTGAATGTAGATCTGGGGTTGGTGAATCCCTTAATAGAGATTTCGCTAAAATTAGTGCATGGTGCAAATTATGGGTATGAAGTTGAATCCTAATAAAACTCAAAATATGATTGTAAGTAGGTCAAGGACAGTGGCTCCTCAACATTCGGATCTCAGTATTGATAAAGTTTCTTTAAATTTGTATGACTCTTTTAAAATTTTAGGTGTGATTCTCGACAGCAAATTTACTTTTGAGAAACACACCAGGTCTGTGTCTTCTTCAATTGCACAAAAAATTGGCTTATTGAGAAAGTCTTACAAGATTTACGGTGATCAATCTATTCTGAAGAAGTGTTTTAATTCTTTCATTCTACCTTGTTTTGAGTATTGTTCTCCTGTCTGGTGTTCAGCTGACGATTCTCATCTTAATTTGTTGGACAGAAACTTACGGTCTATTAAATTTCTTATTCCTGATCTAGATATTAATCTTTGGCACCGTCGTTCAATTAGTTCATTATGCATGTTGCATAAGATTTTTCATAACTCTGACCATCCTTTACATTCAGATCTCCCTGGACAATTCTATCCTGTTCGTAATACTAGGCAGGCAGTTAATTCTAATAGCCAGGCCTTCTCCATCATGAGGCTCAATACTACACAGTATTCTAGAAGTTTTATTCCAACTGTTACCAAGTTGTGGAATGATCTTCCTATTCGGGTAGTTGAATCAGTAGAACTTCAAAAGCTCAAAGTTGGAGCAAATATTTTTATGTTGACCAGGCTGACATGAGTCTTTTTATAGTTTATATATGATATATCTGTTTTTGACGTTGTTAATAGTTTATATAGGACATCTGTTTTGACATTGTTACTGTTTTTAGAATGATTTATTGTTAATTTATTCTCATCACTTATTTATTTCCTTGTTTCCTTTCCTCACTGGGCTATTTTTCCCTATTGGAGCCCTTGGGCTTATAGCATCTTGCTTTTCCAACTAGGGTTGTAGCTTGGCTAATAATAATAATAATAATAATAATAATAATAATAATAATAATAAAGTTAATTGATTTGATAATTAAATGTAATTATTTAAAATAAACGAAAGCGTTGGTGTGAAGAATTTGTAAACTATCAAACAACCACCGGATTCTCTTAACTATAGTCATTTTTTTTGATGAGGCGCATTTGCACTGACTCGCAGCGGGGCCCTTTTAGCTTGGAAAAGTTTCCTGATCGCTGATTGGTTGCACAAGACCACTCTAACCAATCAGAGAGCAGGAAACTTTTCCGAGCTAGAAGGGCACCCGCTGCGAGTCAGTGAAAATGCGCCTCATTGAAAAAAATTGAGTATAATCTACTCAACCGCAGCGCGCGGAAGATTCAAACTTTTGTTATTGATAATTCAAACTCTATCCTGATCGCTGATTGGTTGGACAAGATCATTCTAACCAATCAGAGAGCAGGAAACTTTTCCGAGCTAAAAAGGGCACCGCTGCGAGTCAGTGCAACTGCGCCTCATTAAAAAAAAAATAGTACAATCTACTCAACTGCAGCGCGCGGAAGATTCAAACTTTTATTATTGATAATTCAAACTCTAATCGTGAAATTGAAGGTAAACAGAACGTTGATTAGCTGTTGCTAATAATCAAATTACCCTTAAAAGTGGGCGGTTTGTTTAACTATCTCATTTCAACGGTCGTTTCATAATTAACGAGATATCAAACTGTAGTTGTTGTTGTTGTTATTGACTGGTCGCCAAGAGCTATTACATGGTTACCTCCGCCAACGAAGTTGGATGGAGGTTATGTTTTACCAAATATCTGTGTTTGTTTGTGGGTGTGTTTGTTTGTGAACATCTTCCTGGCCAAAATTTTAATCGTGGAGTAATGAAACTTCCAGGGATTAACTGTTATGTAAAAAGCTGGAATTGATTATATTTTGGAAGGTCAAGGTTAAAGGTAAAGGTCACAGTCAAGCAAAATGTTCAATTCACGTAATCAGTCATAAGTTTGGTCATCATTGTCTCAGAGACTTCAAACTGGGATCATATTTGAGTGTATGAAAATCCACGCCAGTTAATACATGTTAGGGTTACCTATCAAGGTCATGGTCGAGCAAAAGGTCGAGAAATAAGCTGCCGCGGAGGAGGTCTGCGCTGTACTGAGTGCCCCTCTGGTATCAGACTGTATCAAGAATTCTGTACTTGAAATAATCACTTTTTCTCTAACCTGTATATATCTTCCCGATCACGTTCAACTCTCCCCGTTCCTCCGGAAGGGAGAGAGGGAGCAGTCATACCCTGGTGTGTGTGTGTGTGAGAGAGAGAGAGAGAGAGAGAGAGAGAGAGAGAGAGAGAGAGAGAGAGAGAGAGAGGGGTGCATATGCATGTGTGTGTAAACCTAAATATTTAGCCATCTTTTTTGACGGGTCGCGTACACTATGTCAATTCTTTTTGGTGAGGCAGATTTGCACAGACTCGCA
>NC_090764.1:4806437-4813937 GCF_036898095.1 Palaemon carinicauda
ATGCTGTACATTTCCCAGGGACGAGTTATTCCATTACCTTTGCCTTGGAGATATAGGAAGACACAGAAAGACTGCGTCAGAAACAGGCGATGAGGGAGTTGGGAGACGCAGAGATAAGTGGCAGTAAAGTGAGGAAAAAGGGTGGAATTGAGATACATAGAGATAAGTGGCAGTAAAGTGAGGGGAAGGGAAGGAGTTAGGATGCATAGAGATAAGTGGCAGTAAAATGAGGAAAAAGGGTGGATTTGAGATACATAGAGATATGTGGCAGTAAAGTGAGGGGAGAGGGAGGAGTTGGGAATCACAGAGATAAGTGGCAGTAAAATGAGGAAAAAGGGTGGAATTAAGATACACTGAGATAAGTGGCAGTAAAGTGAGGGGAAGGGAAGGAGTTAGGATGCACAGAGATAAGTGGCACTAAAGTAAGGGGAAAGGGAGGAGTTTGGATACACAGAGATAAGTGGCAATAAAGTAAGGGGAAAGAGAGGAGTTGGGATACACAGAGATAAGTGGCAGTAAAGTGAGGGGGAAGGGGAGGAGTTGGGATACACAGAGATAAGTGGCAGTAAAGTGAAGAAAATGGAGGCGTTGGGATACACATAGATAAGTGGCAGTAAAGTGAGGGGAAAGGGAGGAGTTGGGAATCACAGAGATAAGGGGCAGTAAAATGAGGAAAAAGGGTGGAATTGAGATACACAGAGATAAGTGGCAGTAAAGTGAGGGGGAAGGGGAGGAGTTGGGATACACAGAGATAAGTGGCAGTAAAGTGAAGAAAATGGAGGCGTTGGGATACACAGAGATAAGTGGCAGTAAAGTGAGGGGAAAGGGAGGAGTTGGGATACACAGAGATAAGTGGCATTAAAGTGAAGAAAAGGGAGGAGTTGTGATACACAGAGATAAGTGGGAGTAAAGTGAGGGAAAAGGGAGGAGTTGGGATACACAGAGATAAGTGGCAATAAAGTGAGGGGAAGGAGAGGAGTTGGGCTACACAGAGATAAGTGGCATTAAAGTGAAGAAAATGGAGGAGTTGGGATACACAGAGATAAGTGGCAGTAAAGTAAGGGGAAAGGGAGGAGTTGGGATACACAGAGATAAGTGGCAGTACAGTAAGGGGAAAGGGAGAAGTTGGGATACACAGAGATAAGTGGCAGTAAAGTAAGGGGAAAGGGAGGAGTTGGGATATACAGAGATAAGTGGCATTAAAATGAAGAAAATGGAGGAGTAGGGATACACAGAGATAAGTGGCAGTAAAGTAAGGGGAAAGGGAGGAGTTGTGATACACAGAGATAAGTGGCAGTAAAGTGAGGAAAAAGGGTGGAACTGATACATAGAGAAAAGTGGTAGTAAAATGAGGGAAAGGGAGGAGTTGAGATGTATAGAGATAAGAGATAAATGGCAGTAAAATGAGGGAAAAGAGAGGAGTTGTGATACACAGAGATAAGTGGCAGTAAAGTGAGGAAAAAGGGTGGAACTGATACATAGAGAAAAGTGGTAGTAAAATGAGGGAAAGGGAGGAGTTGAGATGTATAGAGATAAGAGATAAATGGCAGTAAAATGAGGGAAAAGAGAGGAGTTGTGATACACAGAGATAAGTGGCAGTAAAGTAAGGGGAAAGGGAGGAGTTAGGATACACAGAGATAAGTGTCAGTAAAGTGAGGAAAAAGGGTGGAACTGATACATAGAGAAAAGTGGTAGTAAAATGAGGGAAAGGTAGGAGTTGAGATGTATAGAGATAAGAGATAAATGGCAGTAAAATGAGGGAAAAGAGAGGAGTTGGGATACACAGAGATAAGTGGCAGTAAAGTGAGGGGAAAGGGAGGAGTTGGGATACACAGAAATAAGTGGCAGTAAAGTGATGAAAAAGGGTGGAATTGAGATACATAGAGATAAGTGGCAGTAAAATGAGGGAAAGGGGGGAGATGAGATAGACAGAGATAAGTGGCAGTAAAATCAGGAAAAAGGTTGGAATTAAGATACATACAGATAAGTGGCAGTAAAATGAGGGAAAGAGAGGAGATGAGATAGACAGAGATAAGTGGCAGTAAAACTAGGAAAAAGGGTGGAATTAAGATACATAGAGATAAGTGGTAGTAAAATGAGGAAAAGGGGTTTCACTGAGATACACAGAGTTAAGTGGAAGTAAAATAACGGAAAAGGGTGGCACTGGGATACATGGATATAAGTGGTAGTAAAATGAGGAAAAAGGGTGGAATAGAGATAGGCAGAGATAAGTGGCAGTAAAATGAGGAAAGATGGTGGAGTTGAGATACACAAAGAAAAGTTACGTTAAAATGGGGAAAATGGGAGAGGTTGGGATACAAAGAGATAAGTGGCAGTAAAGCGGGGGGGAAAGGGAGCAGTTGGGATATACAGAGATTAGTGGCAGTAAAATGAGGAAAAAGGGTGGAATTGAGATACACAGATATAAGTGGCAGTAAAGTGAGGAAAAGTGGGAGGTGTTGGGATAAAAAGAGATAAGTGGCAGTAAAATGAGGAATAGGGATACAGAGAGATAAGTGGCAGAAAAGTGAGGGGAAAACAAAGATTTAACCCATTATATAAATATTTGACGGGGAATATATAAGAAAATAAAGCAAAACAGAGATACAGAAATACAATGATAACGATAATCAGTAAAATGCATAAAACGCTTAGTTAATGATTGCATATAATTAGTAATAATGAAAAGAAGTAAGTGTATAAAACCAATAAAGACCCAATAAAGAAACCAATGAAAAATGGGGAAAAATGGACCTGAATGGCTAATTATTAGCCAAGGGGAAGGCAAAATATTATGGGAATTATGATAAGTAATAGCGGAAAGAAGGGGAGAGTACAAAACTGTTAAAAGGAAACAAAAATCTTAATATGGTAATGTTTTGTTAGGGTGTTTTGTGTGTGTGTGTGTGTGTGTGTGTGTGTGTGTGTTAGAGTAATTCATTACTTTTAAGGATCGGGCGTGCTTTTGTGTATATATATATATATATATATATATATATATATATATATATATATATATATATATATATACAGGAAGGTTGGGGTCTGGAACGCAGTAGATTTAATATAAATAGGATGGAGAAAAGCCAGCGTAGCATCATACATTTATTTTCCGAATTTTCGAGACTTTGGGTCTCATCATCAGGGCTGTAAAATATACAAAATATACAAATTAAAAAAGACTCAGTATTAATATTAATATAAATAGAACAACGTAAAAGTTAAATCATTTAAAAAATTGAACTAATAAAAAATATATATATATAAAATTAAAAAGTGAAGAATGCTCAAGTTAGTACCTATCTCTATGGAGCTAAAAAACCGAGTGACGTGTTCTGGTTTGGAAAGGAGGACGTCAACTATGTTATGTATAAAACTGTGGAAGAAGTCTGACCATTTAATGAAGGCACAAGCTGTTTGATTGTCAACGACTCCAAAACAGAGAGAGAATAGTCATTGGGCGCTTGGGTGACAATGTGAAAATCCTTATATGAGAATGCTGTTTTACATTTGTTACAATGTTCTCGTATGTTAGAAAATGCTTTGGTTTTCAAAGTACATCCCGTACGGTGACTGACTCCGAGATGAGAGTCGATTCTGACTTTGAGCAATCTCTTGGTGGCCCCCACGTATTTCCCGATCTTACATTTCGGGCAAGTAAAGCAATATACCACCAAAGATCGCATCAAAGCCGGAAGTTTATCTTTGTGGGAGAACAAAGAACCCAGGGTTTTAGGATTTTTTTCTATCAACTTAAGGTTCACAGCCGGAAAAGTTTTCTGAATGACTTTCTGTATTTGCGCCTTAAATGTGTTAGACTGAATTAAAGGTATAGAGGCATACATTAATAATTTAGGCACGTTCGGTACAAGTTGACGTGGTTGAAATTTATCATTTAAAAAGTTATTTACATATTTGAAGAATAAGGCTGGAGGATACGAATTGTTTTTAAAGAACTGAAGTAAAAATTGAATTTCGCTATGGAAGTTATGCCAGTTGGAGGATAACGTATAAGCACGGTGTAACAGTGTGGAAATACTTTGTAAGTCTCTCTGTAAACCGGGTAAATTTCTCAATTGAGCATGAACAAGACAACCAACTTGCTTTTTTAGATGTTTTAATTACAAGGACAGAAAATGGTTTTAATACAAGCGTCTTTAGAAAAAAAGACGTTTACAGGTCAAGGTACCAACTTCTATAGCAGTTGTTCCATGATATTTAAATTAAATAGTATTTCCACACTGTTACACCGTGCTTATACGTTATCCTCCAACTGGCATAACTTCCATAGCGAAATTCAATTTTTACTTCAGTTCTTTAAAAACAATTCGTATCCTCCAGCCTTATTCTTCAAATATGTAAATAACTTTTTAAATGATAAATTTCAACCACGTCAACTTGTACCGAACGTGCCTAAATTATTAATGTATGCCTCTATACCTTTAATTCAGTCTAACACATTTAAGGCGCAAATACAGAAAGTCATTCAGAAAACTTTTCCGGCTGTGAACCTTAAGTTGATAGAAAAAAATCCTAAAACCCTGGGTTCTTTGTTCTCCCACAAAAATAAACTTCCGGCTTTGATGCGATCTTTGGTGGTATATTGCTTTACTTGCCCGAAATGTAAGATCGGGAAATACGTGGGGGCCACCAAGAGATTGCTCAAAGTCAGAATCGACTCTCATCTCGGAGTCAGTCACCGTACGGGATGTACTTTGAAAACCAAAGCATTTTCTAACATACGAGAACATTGTAACAAATGTAAAACAGCATTCTCATATAAGGATTTTCACATTGTCACCCAAGCGCCCAATGACTATTCTCTCTCTGTTTTGGAGTCGTTGACAATCAAACAGCTTGTGCCTTCATTAAATGGTCAGACTTCTTCCACAGTTTTATACATAACATAGTTGACGTCCTCCTTTCCAAACCAGAACACGTCACTCGGTTTTTTAGCTCCATAGAGATAGGTACTAACTTGAGCATTCTTCACTTTTTAATTTTATATATATATATATTTTATTAGTTCAATTTTTTAAATGATTTAACTTTTACGTTGTTCTATTTATATTAATATTAATACTGAGTCTTTTTAATTTGTATATTTTGTATATTTTACAGCCCTGATGATGAGACCCAAAGTCTCGAAAATTCGGAAAATAAATGTATGATGCTACGCTGGCTTTTCTCCATCCTATTTATATTATATATATATACACAGTATATATATAATTATATATATATATATGTATATGTACATATATATATATATATATATATATATATATATATATATATATGTATATATATATATATATATACATATATATATATATATGTATATATATATATATATATATATATATACATACATACATACATACATACTTCGATCAGTATATCATAAGTACATACATACTTATATATATGTATGTATATATATATATATTTATATATATACAGTATATACAGTATATATATATATATATATATATATATATATATATATATATATATATAGATATAAATATACTGTATATATTTCATAAATAAATATGTGCGTTTATACTTGAACCCTATATACATAATGTGTAGGATATATATAATAAATATATATATATATATAATATATATATATATATATATATATGTGTGTGTGTGTGTGTGTGTGTGTATGTATGTATGTATATATATATACATATATATGTGTGTATGTGTTTGTTTTATGATTAATCAAAAGAAGAAAAGTAGGCTGACCTAGTATCTACATTCTACAATATCCCGATTCTGATAGTTTTTTTTTTTCTATATAAAATATATCTTTACCAACAACAGAGAAAATTTACCTCATATTTCTAAGTAAGTCAAAATATGAAAATATATAAAATATATAACCACCTTCTACTATACCGGGTTAGAGTTCTCTTGCTTGAGGGTACACTCGGTCATGTTGTTTCATATTATTTCTCTTCCTCTTGTTTTGTTTAAGGTTTTTTATAGGTTATATAGGAGATAGTATTCTAATGTTGTTATTGTTCTTAAAATAGTTTATTTTTCCTTGTTTCATTTCCTCACTGGGCTATTTTCCCTATTGGGGACCATAGTCTTATAGCATCCTGCTTTTTCAACTACAGTTGTAACTTAACAAGGAATAATAATAATAATAATAATAATAATAATAATAATAATAATTATAATTATAATAATAATAATAATGAGAATTCTTACACAACCATGAATACCGGCGTGTTAAACCCGTAGATTAAATAATAATAATAATAATAATAATAATAATAATAATAATAATAACAGAATTCTTACACAAACCATGAATACCGGCGTGTAAAACCCGTAGAGTACACCCCCACAAAATTCGCCATCCAAAAAACACATGACTCTAAAATCTAGTGATTAACAAGAAGTCTTTGACTATCCCCCACGACCCATCCAGAATCGAAAGCTAAGTAATGGAATGAATAGTTAATGAAGCACAGTATCCTCTCAAGCCTTCGGGTACGACATCTTCAAAGGGAAGAAGAGAAGAAGAAACGGTGGATCGCTGGTTTTTTCCGTGGGAGGGTTTGCCCAATTTGCGGGAAACTAGTTACACGAGATCATACGAAAGCCGTTGGGCTGAAAATACCGTGAAATTCTCGGGAATAATTCCGGGGGGGGGGGGAGGAGAAATGGATGTAGATACATTTCGCTGGAGAGTTGAAAGAGAATGGAATTTGCGAATTCAAAGAAAAAAAAATTCTATTATTATTATTATTATTATTATTATTATTATTATTATTATTATTATTTAGTAGATACGGTTCCATGAATAGATTAAAGAGAATGGAATTTGCCAATTCATAGAAAAAAATAATTTTTATTATAATTATTATATTTATTACTACTACTAATAATAATAATAATAATAATAATAATAATAATAATAATAATAACATTCAAGCTACAACCCTATTTCAAAAAGAAAAATACTACAAGCCCAAGAGCTCCAACAGAAAATATAGTCCAGTGAGGAAAGGAAATAAAAAAAAACATCAAATAAACTTTGTGTAAATAATGAATAAAAAATAAAATATTCCAAGATCAGTAACAATGTTAAAATAGACCAGCCATATATCAACAATAAAATGAGATTACATCATCCTCATCTATATATTAATACGATATTGTGTGTGTTATTTATTTTGTCTCACACGCTTTAAAGAAAACGGAAATAATTTCATGGTATACTCTTACAAATTCACGTTTTAAAGAAAACGGAAACAATTTCATGGTATACTCTTACAAATTCACATTAGACTTTGATTACTTAACCAAAGCCCATCTTATATAGTTTTCTCAATTCATGCATTGCTCATTTTTTTAAATAAATATACAAGTCAAATCTTATCACATTTTAATCAAACATGTATAGGTTAGGAACAAGATAATTAGTATTGAAAATATAATTTCATGTAATTTAAACAGGTTCCACTAGTCAACATT
>NC_090764.1:4821437-4826437 GCF_036898095.1 Palaemon carinicauda
CCTATGCAAAGGACGATTCTCCAATGTCGAAAGCCGACGCTGATAAAGGGAACCGGGAGATCTGGGAGCATCCGAACGTTCTGGCCGCAAACGTTTGATTCAAGAAAAGCGACTTCAAAGCATAAACGTTTCGAAGCTTAGAATGAGATCCAGGAGTGTAGAGATGGTTCGCTAATTTGATTACGATGCTGTAATTAAATTGATATTGCGAAAACTGAAGAGGATTATCATGGCTCATACGCTTGTTGAGTTATTGCAAATGATTAATAATGATGATATTGACATTGAACATTAATGTTATTTGATATAAAAAGGAGTTGCAATGTTATGGTAGCCGGTGTGGCAACGTCCCTGAATGCTGAACACCAAACTGGGATTCGAGTCCTGCACAAACTCGTTTGTTTCTTTGGGCTGCAACCTCACCATCCTTAAGAGCTAAGGATGGGGCGTTTGTGGGAGCCTATAGGTCTATCTGCTGAGTCATCAGCAGCCATTGCCTGGCCCTCCTTGGAGGCTTGGGCGCTGACCATATGTATATATGGTCAGTCTCTAAGGCGTTGTTCTACTCGATAGGGCAAAGTCACTGTCCCTTGTCCCTGCCATTCATGAGCGGCCTTTAAACCTTTAAGATCTCGTGTCCTGTCACCCTACCATGCAATCTACAAGAAGAAATTATGTCCTGAAATGAACTCTTATTCGGATTCAGAGTAAGATAAGGTAAGATATGTATATATATACTGTGTATATATATATATATATATATATATATATATATATATATATATAAATATATATAACTAGTCGGTCTTTCCCCGTCCCTCGGTAGGTGGCCGAGGGAGTAGTCATATCCTGGTATTAGGAGTTGTACTCAGGAAAGGAGGAGCGGGTGAGAAGGGTTGAATCTACGTGTGAGAGGTGAACAAATCTACCTAAATATTTAGCCGTAATTTTTGACGGATCGCATACACTATTCAAATAACACAAAAGATATATTACGTCTTAAAGACAATAGTAATTTCCCTCTTTTTCATCATTCATTTCCACCTGTTGAATGCCACTTCTTCATTTCCTACTACATCATGAAAAAAAGCAATTCTGCTCCCTAAACCGGGGTTTAATCGGTCGAACGGTTCGTCGAACCTGGTTGCCGAACCTACCTGTCAAACAGTTCGTCGAACCCGGTTGTCGAACCTATTTGTCAAACGGTTCGAAGAGGTGGAGTCAGCCATAAATGCATAAGGTTTGTGGACAATGAAGCCCCGTCCACAAAAGTCAGGCGAGAACAGACTTTCTTCGAACCGTTCGACGAACGTGTTCGACAACCAAATACCCCGTTCACACGTTCGAACATCACTTAAAACACTTGTCTATCGAACCAGGTTCGACCGTGTAAACCCGCCTTAAAACCGCGTCTGCTCTTCACTCAAACTCCGAAGCACTCGCTTATAAGACTCGAATCATAAGAAGACTTCTGAAAGCTTTCCTCTGTTCATATCCATTTCCCTTCTTTACTAGGATTTCCGCAGGAAAACTGCACGATTTTTCATCCATAAGTATCAACAGCAAAACTTTTCTCGTGTTTCCCCCTGCTTTGCCTGGAAATGTAGGCGAGAGGCGGTTGTAACTTTTGGCTAACCTTGGTGCTTGGTTTTCCATTTCGCTTTCGAATTACAGAGACATAGATAAGAGCTCAGAATATTTAGGACTTAGATGTATCCTTCTTACTTTGCATTATTCTTTAGGCTATAGATGTATTATATATTTGGATTAGAGTTCTCTGGCTTGAGGATGCACTCAGACAAACTATTCGGTTTCCTTATTTAATTTCACTGGGGTATTTTTCCCTGTTGGTACTCTTGGGTTTATAGCATCCTGCTTTTCCAACTAGGGTTGTAGCTTAGTATTTAACAATAACAAAAGGATATAATTGTATTACTATCTTTGGATTCGAGTTCTCTTGCTTGAGGGTACGCTCAGACAAACTATTCGGTTTCCTTATTTACTTTCATCACTGTGGTATTTTCCCTGTTGGTACCCTTGGGCTTATAGCATCGTGCTTTTTCCAACTAGGGCTGTAGCTTAGCCTTTAACAATAACAAAAGGATATAATTGTATTATATATTTGGATTAGAGTTCTCTTGCTTGAGGGTACACTCAGGCAAACTATTCGGTTTCCTTGTTTACTTTCCTCACTGGGGTATTTTTCTCTATTGGAGACCTTGGGCTTATAGCATCCCGCTTTTCCAACTAGGGTTGTAGTTTATCTAATAATAATAATAATAATAATAATAACAACAATAATAATAATAATCATCATCATCTCCTCCTATACGCCTATTGATGCAAAGGGCCTCGTTTAGATTTCGCCAGTCGTCTCTACCTGGAGCTTTTAATTCAATACTTCTCTAATCAAATAACAACAACAACAACAACAACAAAAATAATAATAATAATAATAATAATAATAATAATAATAATAATAATAATAATAATAATAATAATTACCGAAATTGATATTGTCTCTAATGTTTCCCAGAACTTTTTCGTGCTAGTAAATCTTGAAGACAAAGTATTAAATAATGTTAATGTTAGCCTCAATTATTTTTTTGATGAGAGTATTAATCAATTTAATGTTTCCTGTTATTTAATGTTGAAGATAATTATTAAAATGTCAACGTTAGTCTTGAAAAAGTTTTTTTTTTTTTGGGGGGGGGGGGAGGATTAATGAATATACACGTCTTCTCATAATTATATAGCTCTCTCTCTCTCTCTCTCTCTCTCTCTCTCTCTCTCTCTCTCTCTCTCAAAAGGCTTCCCTCTTATCCTTGATTTCCTCGTAAAAAAAAATGGCATAAACTTTTTTTTCCAGAAAACGTCTCTTTACATCAACTTTACGACCAACTTTTTCCAAAAAAAAAAAAAAAAAAAAAAAAAAAAAAAAAAAAAAAAACATCAGGACTATAAACCTGAACTTTGCAAGAGATATTCAGTCGAAGGATATTTCAGAAAGTTGAAATTTACAGTACGTTTGATATTCTTCAAATATTATTACAGATCGTCTTGACTTGACAAATGTTACATTAGCATTGGTGGTTAGAGTCTCATGTTTGTTTATATATTCATATATAATTAAACGTCTAACGTATTATTATTATTATTATCATTATTATTATTATTATTATCATTATTATTATTATAATTATTATTATTATTATTATTATTATTTATTATTTATTTATTATTATTATTATTATTATTATTATTATTATTATTATTAGTAGTAGTAGTAGTAGTAGTAGTAGTAGTAGTAGTAGTAGTAGTAGTAGTATTATTATTATTATTATTTGCTAAGCTACAATCCTAGTTGGGAAAGCAGGATGCTATAAACCTAGTATCATTATTATCATCATTATTATTATTATTATTATTATTATTATTATTATTAGTTGAGCTACAACCCTAGTTGGAAAAGCAAGATGCTATAAGCCAAAGGGAAAATATCCCAGTAAGGAAAGGAAGTAAGGAAACAGATAGAATAATGTGCCTGGGTGTACACTCAAGCAAGAGAACTCTAACCCAAGACAGTGGAAGACCATGGTACAGAGGCCATGGCATTGAAGAACTGAGGGACGAGCAAGGGTTAGGCAAAAGACTATAAAGTAGGTGCAGCTGGGGGTTCATCTATAAGTGCTCGAATGTACATGGAAAACACAGAAGTTTAAACTTGCAGCAAATGTTTTTGTGTTGAGCAGGCTGACATAAGTCTTGTTATAGTATATATATGAAATATCTGTTTTGGTGTTGTTACTGTTTTTAAAATATTTTAATCATTCATTATTTCTCATATCGTTTATTTATTTCCGCATTTGCTTTCCTCACTGGGGTATTTTTCTCTGTTGGAGCCCTTGGGCTTATAGCATCTTGCTTTTCCAACTATGGTTGTAGTTTAGCTAGTAGTAGTAGTAGTAGTAGTAGTAGTAGTAGTAGTAGTAATAATAATAATAATAATAATAATAATAATAATAATAATAATAAAATTAATGCCTTACATTTCACTATTGTAATTGTTGATATGTAAACGCGAATAGTGGACGATCCCAACGAAAAATAAATCCACTTTTGTCAAATCTATTGTGATAATTATTAAAAAAAAAAAAAATAGTAAAAATAAGTAAAACTTCTGAAAATTTCCAGTGACTTTATTCAAAACAGGCAATAAAGTAGAGGTCAGAAATTTTTGCACAATTGTTTATTCTGTGATATATATTTTTAGTAATGAAATTACTAAGAAATATATATTCTGAAAATATCAAATGACTTTATTCAAAGCAGAGCCAATAAGTAAACGTCAGAAAATTTTGTACAATTATCTATTCTGAGATAAAAATTTTTAGTAACAAAATTAATAAGAATAAGTAAATATTCTGAAAACTTCCAATGACCTTTGTACCAACCGTGTGTCACACGATCGTACATAGTTCATTTTGTGTATATATTATGCTTGTATCTTCGCTCTTCCCTCGCACTAAAAAGAACCTGAATAAACATGCCTGTTTTTCCTCACTGGTAACGGTGTCGATTTTGAACATGAAATTTCCTATTGCCTTGAGCTTTTGTATACCAAAGAGAGTGTTCTATTATAAACTCAGTTGCTTTCATCCTGCCTTAGAGTCACAACCTTCTCTCGGCCCGTCACATTGGTGACCCCGGAGTGACTTCTAGGCAATAAAGTAAATGCCAGAAACGCTTTAATTAACATATAACGTCAAACTTAAAAGAACTTACTAGGTACCCGCCGCCATTGAACCTAAAACTTAGAATGGATATGTATGCGTTAGGAACACGACCTGTAATAGTAAGAGTTTGTTCAGGAACAAATGAATTCCGTGATTAATCTTTCCTCTCTTATTCCGGGCACACACCGAATAAGTCGAAAGACTTCCATCAGATTGGGAGCGTTTTATCTCTCTCTCTCTCTCTCTCTCTCTCTCTCTCTCTCT
>NC_090764.1:4828937-4843937 GCF_036898095.1 Palaemon carinicauda
AGTTACTGGAACGCACAAAGCCCCAAAAATCTATTGGAATTAAATAGGGAAGATTACGAGAATTAAATCTCGTCTGGCTTCTGAAGTAATCTCGTATTAATATTTCCTAAATTAATCTGAATTCTCCTCAAAACAGAGATTACTGGAACGCAAAGCCAAAAAAAAATATATTGGAATTAAATAGGGAAGATTACGAGAATTAAAAATCATCTGGCTTCTGAAGTAATCTTGTATTAAGATTTCCTAAATTAATCTGAATTCTCCTCAAAAAGAGATTACTGGAACGCAAACCCCCAAAAATATATTGGAATTAAATAGGGAAGATTACGAGAATTAAAATCGTCTGGCTTCTAAAGTAATCTCGTATTAATATTCCCTAAATTAATCTGAATTCTCCCCAAACAAGATTACTGGAACGCACAAAGCCCTAAAATCTATCGGAATTAAAAAGGGAAGATTACTAGTATTAAATTGTCTGGCTTCTAAAGTAATCTCGTATTAATATTTCCTAAATTAATCTGAATTCCCCTCAAAAAAGATTACTGGAACGCACAAAGCCCCAAAAATATATTGGAATTAAATAGGGAAGATTACGAGAGTTAAAAATCGTCTGGTTTCCAAAGTAATCTCGTATTAATATTTCCTAAATTAATCTGAATTCTCCTCAAAGAAAGATTACTGGAACGCACAAAGCCCTAAAAATCATTTGGAATTCAATGGGGAAGATTACAAGACTTAAAATTCGTCTGGCTTCTAAAGTAATCTCGTATTAAGATTTCCTAAACTAATCTGAATTCCCCTCAAAAAATTATTACTGGAACGCACAAAGCCCCAATAATCTATTGGAATTAAATAGGGAAGATTACCAGAATTAAAATTTCTCTGGATTCTAAAGTAATCTCGTATTAATATTCCCTAAATTAATCTGAATTCCAACCAAAAAAAGATTACTGAAACGCACAAAGCCCAAAAAATCTATTGGAATTAAATAAGGAAGATTACGAGGATTAAAAATTGTCTGGCTTCTAAAGTAATCTCGTATTAAGATTTCCTAAATCAATCTGAATTCCCTTCAAAAAAGATTACTTTTTTTGGAATTAAATAGGGAAGATTAAGAGAATTAAAAATAGCTATTAAGATCAAAGACAAGACCAGAAAGTAAACTGATACCTTAGAGCCTCATTGTTCCGGCACCCTGATAAGACTTGATAAAATACAGAATATCCAGCCAGTTTTCATCTTTCTCCCGAGTCGTAACAAATGAATGAAATTAGTAACGCACGGGTGAATGCGCAATTACGCTCACGCATGAGGGCGACATTATTAAATGACGTCTTTGTAATTTTAAAAACCATTATTGAGAGAATTCTGTGACCGTTATCCTTGGCCGGAGATTTTACGATAGTTTCCGCTATCGGGTCGTGAATCCCGTTTTCTTTACTTGTGGGAGTGTTTTACACAAGTTTCCATTATTGGTTAATTTTACTAATTGGAAGCCCAAATGAGTTCATGTGCTGGATTAAATTGCAGAATTTATCAAAGCAATTTTAAAAAGGATCAGATATCCGATATTGCAGTACTTCTTCATTTACCCAAAACTTATATTATATATATATATATATATATATATATATATATATATATATATATATATACTGTATTATATATATATGTATATATATATATATATATATACATATATATATAATACAGTATATATATATATATATATATATATATATATATATATATATATATATATATATATATATATATGCATATCTTTCGGGTATTGAGTGTAAATGCTGGTGAGAATTTTTGAGAAAATTAATGATGGAATTATTATTAATAACAAAAGGAATCTTTATAAGATATAAGAAATAAATAATGAGTATTTTAGATATTCGAAACCGAATTATTTGAATCATGTAACTAATGAAGATTTAACAATAACGTTTTATATATTTTCATCTCGTAACAAAACCGTAAAGTATTTTAGACATCCGAAATCGAATTGCTTGAATCAGGTAACTATAGTCAATTCTTTTTAGTGAGACAGATTTGCACCGACTCGCAGGTAGGTGCCTTTTTTAGCTCGGAAAAGTTTCCTGATCGCTGATTGGTTGGACAAGATAACTCTAATCAATCAGATAGCAGGAAACTTCTTCCGAGCTGAATGGGCACCACTGCGAGTCAGTGCAAATGCGCCTCATTAAAAAAAATTGAGTATAGTGAAAATCTTTCATTAATGTTTTATATACTTTTTCTTCTTTAATTGAGACTGTTATGTTTCTACTTCAGGCTGAGATCCACCGATTTGAGAGCAGTCTCGTGACTAAACCGAAGTATGTAGCCAGATTTGTCTTGCCAGACTTTCCTTAAGCCCTGTCCACACGATCGAGCATGCCCGACGGGCAAACAGTGATACCAGGCCACAGTAGTTAGTGAAAATGAGGGTTGATGACGTCAGAAGCGGGAAAACTAAAGGCAGGGATCTGCCAACCCTGTATGATGCCAGACCCCCGTCTGTGGTTTTCCCGCTTCTGACGTCATTAACCCTCATTCTTACTAATGTGGTCTGGTATCACTGCTTGCCCTTCAGGCATGCTCGATCGTGAGGACAGGGCTTTAGAACTCAATCTGTCTTGAGCTGCTGTTGCAATTGGATGTATGTCGAGTTGCAATGGAAATTCCCGGATGGTAGCGTCCTTGCCTGGTGATTGCCAGACTGGGGTTCGAGTCCCGCTCAAACTCCTCAGTTCCTTTGGTCGCAACAACCTCACCATCCATTTGAGCTAAGGATGGGGGGTTTGTGGCATCCTATAGGTCTATCTGTTGATTCATCAGCAGCCATTGCCTGGCTCTCCTTGGTCCTAGCCTGGATGGAGAGGGGGCTTGGGCGCTGATCATATATGTATATATGGTCAGTCTCTAAGGCATTGTCCTGCTCGATAGGGTGATATCACTGTCCCTTGCCTCTGCCATTCATGAGCGACCTTTAAACCTTTAAAAACCAAGGGACGGGCAATAACAAGGACTGAATATGTGCTTGAGGGTACACTCTAGCACACTAATCTATATAATTTATCTTTCTCTTGTTTTGTTAAAATTTTTATAGTTTATATAGGAAACATTCATCTTAATATTTTACTGTTCTTCAAATATTTTATTTTTCCTTGTTTCCTTTCCTCACTGGGCTATTTTCCCTGTTGGGGCCCTTGGGCTTATAGCATCCTTCTTTTCCAACTAGGGTTGTAGCTTAGTAAGTGGTAGTAATAATAATAATAATAATAATAAAATAATAATAATAATAATAATAATATATTCATGCAGTGAATTATAGCATTTCTAATTCAATTGTAATTTCATAATAATAATAATAATAATAATAATAATAATAATAATACATTCATGCAGTGGGTTAAAGCATTTCTAATATAATTTAAATGTAATTTTCTTACCTTATTTTTTAAATCTTTTAGCCCTTTTGTTCTAGATTTGGAGAATGGCCTTAAAATAACCTCTGTCATCACCACTATTAAAAAAAAAAAAAAAAAAAAAAAAAAAAAAAAAAAACTGTAAAAACCCTGGAATAAATGTTGCCAGGCATTTACCGTTTAAAAAAATCGCATATATTAACGTAAAGGAGTGATATTGCGGTCACTAGCCCGTAAAAGATATTAACATAGTAGGGTGAAAATTACGGCCGCCTGTATTTTACTGAAATACGGATGAGAACAGTATATTTTAACGGAGAATTTCCGATTAAAAATTACGGGTTCTTTTAAGTGTACTTAGTATTATTAGTAAAACCTCCGAATTGGAATAAATTTAAGACACTTGATTATGTGATAAATTGTAACACTTTAATTTTATGAAAATCACATTGTCTTTTTCCAAGATGGTGATATGAATTATTATTATTATTATTATTATTATTATTATTAATATTGTTTGCTAAGCTACAACCCTAGTTGGAAAAACAAGATGCTATAAGCCCAAGGGCTCCAACAGGGAAAACAGCCCAGAGAGGAAAGGAAACGATGAAAAATAAAATGTTTTAATGAGTAACATTAAAATATTTCCTAAATAAACTATATAAACTTTAAAAAAACAAGAATAAGAGAAATAAGATAAAATAGTGTGCCCGAGTGTACCCTCAAGCAAGCGAACTCTAACCCAAGACAGTGGAAGACCATGGTACAGAGGCTATGGCACTACCCAAGACTAGAGAACAATGGTTTGATTTTGGAGTGTCCTTCTCCTAGAAGAGCTGCTTACCATAGCTAAAGAGTCTCTTCTACCCTTACCAAAAGGAAAATTCATCAATTAATAGAGATAAGACTCCAAATATATTCTTCCAAAAACTGGCACCTGGAATAATATCACTTTGGAAATATAAATCGTGAATGTATATATATATATATATATATATATATATATATATGTGTGTGTGTGTGTGTGTGTGTATACATACATACATACATACATACATACATACATATATATATATATATATATATATATATATATATATATATATATATATATATATACTGTATATGTTAATTATTTCTGATCCTTGAATAAAAAAAAATTATATCTAATATGTTTAGAATTCCAGGAAACCTTCATCAACCAAATGTAACAGAGATAACAAGACTCCTAATATATTCTTCCAAAAACTGGAACCTGGAATAATCTCATTTTGGAAAGATAAACAGTGAATGCATATATCTCTCAATCATATTTGATACTTATATAAATTCAAAACCTTTTTCTGTATTCAATATGATTGGAATTCCAGAAAACTTCAACCAATAGAGATAACAAGACTCCAAATATATTCTTCCAAAAACTGGAAAATGGAAAACTCAGCTAATAGAGATAACAAGACTCCAAATATATTCTTCCAAAATCTGGAACCTGGAATAATCTCATTTCGGATATACAAATCATGAATGAATATACCTATTTATACCATACTTTCTATTAGTCTTATTCATCCATCTATACACTTCCCTCATTCCAGACCTTCCAGATGGGAAATCAACTGGTTAATTGGAAAGAGGGAGATTGACATTGACAGACAGAAACAGATGCAAACAGAAGCAAGACAGGTGGAGGGACAGACGACCAGAGAGAAAGACCCATATGCATAAGGGACCTTGAAGTGTGTTATTAGTTCCAGCATATTTGAAATATTCCTCATTGTGTCTTCTTGTGTATAAATGAAGTCAGGATGATTTGTCTTTGTTATGTATTTCCTCTGTTCGTAAGGGTGAAGGGAGATTATGCTCAGACCAGTGACAGCTTTTGTGTGTGTGTGTGTGTGTCTGTGTGTGTGTGTGTGTGTGTTTTACCACATCTTAGGAACGACTAAACATATTATTATTATTATTATTATTATTATTATTATGATCATCATCATCAGCATTATTATTATTATTATTATTATTATTATTATTATTATTATTAGTAGTAGTAGTAGTAGTAGTAGTAGTAGTAGTAGTAGTAGTAGTAGTAGTAGTAGTAGTAGTAGTAGCAGCTAAGCTAAAACCCTAGTTGGAAAACCAGGATGCTATAAGCCCACCGGCTTATAGCACGAAAAAATAATCCCTTTAGGAAAGAAAACAAAATATAAACTACACGAGAATTGTTGAATACTTAATGAAACTAGTAGAAAACTGTCTCAAACAATTTTCAAGGTTTAAAGGCCGCTCAAGAAGGGCAAAGGCAACGGACAGTGACATTGCCCTATTAAGCAGGACAATGCCCTAGAGACTGAACATATATACATATGATCAACGCCCAAGCTTACCAAGAAATAATAATAATGTCTATAAAAGAAAAGCCATACAATTTATACTTTTTATGGGCTATTTTTCCCTGTGGAGCTCTTGGACTTATAGCATCCTGCTTTTCCAATAAGGGTTGTAGCTTAGCTAGTAATAATAATAATAATAATATTTATAAAAGAAAAGCCATACAACTTATACTTCTATGTACT
The DNA here is from genome assembly GCF_036898095.1 of Palaemon carinicauda. NCBI lineage: Eukaryota > Metazoa > Arthropoda > Malacostraca > Decapoda > Palaemonidae > Palaemon > Palaemon carinicauda. Next base: position 4,834,948 of record NC_090764.1, read on the forward strand.
ATTTACCCTTTTGGAGCCCTTGGGCTTATAGCATCCAGTTTTTCCAACAAGGATTGTAGCTTAGCTAATAATAATAATAATAATAATAATAATAATAATAATAATAATAATAATATTGTCTATAAAAGAAAAGCCATACATTTTATACTTTTTATGGGCTATTTTTCCTTTTGGAGCCCTTGGGGTTATAGCATCCAGTTTTTTCCAACAAGGGTTGTGGCTTAACTAATAATAATAATAATAATAATGACTATAAAAGAAAAGCCATACGACTTACACTTCTCATGGGCTATTTTTCCTTCTGGAGCCCTTGGGCTTATAGCATCCAGTTTTTCCAATAAGGGTTATAGCTTAGCTAATAATAATAATAATAATAATAATAATAATAATAATAATAATAATAATAATAATAATGTCTATAAAAGAAAAGCCATACAATTTATACTTTTTATGGGCTATTATTCCTTTTGGAGCCCTTGGGCTTATAGCATCCAGATTTTCCAACTAGGGTTGTAGCTTAGCTAATAATAATAATAATAATAATAATAATAATAATAATAATAATAATAATAATAATAATGTTTATAAAAGAAAAGCCATACAACTTTTACTTCTATGTACTATTTTCCCAGTTGGAGCTCTTGGGCTTATAGCATCCTGTTTTTCCAATAAGGGTTGTAGCTTAGATAATAATAATAATAATAATAATAATAATAATAATAATAATAATAATAATAATAATAATAATAATAATAATAAGGGCTATAAAAGAAACGCCATACAACTTATATTTCTTATAGGCAATTTTTCCTTCTGGAGCCCTTGGGCTTATAGCATCCAGTTTTTCCAACAAGGGTTGTAGCTTAGCAAATAATAATAGTAATTGTCTATAAAACGAAACCCACCAAACTAAATCATCTTAAGCACTTTAAGGCAAGACGAAGAGTCTCCTAAGCAACGTAAAGTTCCTGGCATAAGAAAAATAAGGTGTTATCTGAGGACCGGCAGCATGTAAAGAAGGATTCTTGTTAAGTTCCCCTCTCGCCCAGAAAGTCAAATGGGCGTCCCATAAATGCATACTGCAAGGTCTGATATACTGTATATCCTTCCGAGAGGAGTCCTGCATGCATAATAGGATACCGTGTTGATGTACAATTTCAGCAAAATAATTTTGCATTTTAGAATTATTTAAGAGGTTTATTTGCGTAGCAATTTATTAAATTTTAATAACTATATTAACTATAATAACTATTATTAACTGTTATAACTATTAACGACAAGAAAGCAAATATATAATCTATAAAATATTGGCAATTTGTAAATCATGAGTTTGATCATCATTTCGAAATTAAGAATAATGGAAATAAATGGATAAAATAAAAATTTCGAGCAAAATGTTAAGATTAAATTTAACTGGCATTTGACTGTGAGAAATCAGCAAGTCTCTCTTATGGTGGACAACAAGGAAACTTACCTATTATTATTATTATTATTATTATTATTATTATTATTTTTATTATTATTATTATTATTATCATCATTATTATTATTTTTATTAGCCAAGCTACAACCCTAATTGAAAAGCAGAATGCTATAAGCCCAAAGACTCCAACAGGGAAAGTAGCCCAGTGAGGAAAGGAAATCAGGGAATAACAAATAAACTATAAAGAAATAATGAATAAGAAATATATAATATTTCGTATTCAGTAACAACACTAAAATAAAATACTATTATAAATTATAACAGAGAGTAAACAGTACGAAAATAAAAACATATTAAAAAACACACTATACCTTAAGAATAATTATTCAAGAATTCACGTCAAATCTCGAGCCCGAATCTCTCAAGCGACGGAAATTTCAAAAGCATATTTTCAATCATTCATATTGCTTGGACCTTCAATCAGGGTCACAACACTTCATTCAGGAGGGCCCCCCCCCACCCCACCCCCGCCCCCCACCCCCACCCCCAAAACTAATTCATCATCATCGAAGCGACAGTGTTTACACGAAAATTTATGAATAGTTCAAACATTTCCCGGGAGAATATTTCTCGTCATCAATTTTCATAAATGCTTGAAATTAGGATGAACGAAATGGATGAATATTCAAATTTGATTTTGGAAGTTTAATATATATTTTTATTATGAAAATTACCTTAAAGTTATCATTTTGCATTAAGGTGACAACATCCTAAAACAACTTTGATTTTTATGTAAGTTATGTTTCAAAGAAGATAACGTTATTTGGTCATTATAAAATAGTTAATTTGGTTTATTAGAAGACTTTTAAATCATTCGTAGACTATCTAATGCATATATATATATATATATATATATATATATATATATATATATATATATGTATGTATGTATGTATATACATAAATATATATATATATATATATATATATATACATACTGTATATATATATATATATATATATATATATATATATATATATATATATATCTATATATATCTATCTATATATATATATATATATATATATATATATATATATATATATATATATATATATATATATGAAATGTTTATTTTCAAAGTACTTCGTTTACTTCAGAATACTTAATATAAAAGTAACGATAGAATTTGTTTTATATCATTAAAATTACGTAAGATTAGTTATAAAATAAGTTATAATTAATATACTCATTACTTCACAGGAAAATCTTAACGTTGATTTATATAATTATATAAAATCAATGCGTATATTCATGGGATTTCAGTAATTATATATTATTAATTTAAATTACACAATATGTTTCTTCTCTGTTTCGTTTCCATACTAATTTCTGAAAAGTTTAGGCCTATCGTGATTAAAGAAAGTAGTGTACAGATATATTATCTTATGTATTTAAAAAAAATGTGCATGTCTATAGTGATTGGAGAAAAGTGTACATATACTGTAGACTTCACTGTGTTTGTTTTCCATATGTATTTCTGAAAAGTGTAGGCCTATGGTGATTGGAGAAAACAGTGTACATACAGACTTCAGTGTTTTTGTTTTCCATATGTATTTCTGAAAAGTGTAGGCCTATGGTGATTGGAGAAAACAGTGTACATATAGACTTATAGACTTCAGTGTGTTTGTTTTCCATATGTATTTCTGAAAAATGTAGGACTACAGTGATTAGAGAAAACAGTGTTCATAAACATCAACCAAGACATCTCTCTTGGTTTTCAATATGTATTTCTAAAAAGTGTAAGCCTATAGTGATTGGAGAAAACAGTGTACATATACACTTCAGTGTGTTTGTTTTCCATATGTATTTCTGAAAAAATGTAGGCCTACAATGATTGGAAAAAACAGTGTACAGATATATTCACCTAGGCTTCTCTCTGTTCTACATATGTATTTCTGAAAAGTGTAGGCCTACAGTGATTGGAGAAAACAGTGTACAGATAGACTTTACAGTGTCTCTTTTCCATATGTATTTCTGAAAAGTGTAGGCCTATAGTGATTGGAGAAAAGTGTACAGATAGACTTCACTGTGTATGTTTTCCATATGTATTTCTGAAAGTGTAGGCCTATAGCAATTGGAGAAACCAGTGTACAGATAGACTTTACAGTGTTTCTTTTCCATATGTATTTCTGAAAAGTGTAGGCCTATAGTTATTGGAGAAAAAAGTGTACAGATATATTAACTTAGACTTCTCTCAGTTTTCCATATGCATTTCTAAAAAGTGTAGGCCTATAGTGATTGGAGAAAACAGTGTACATAAGTACTTCACTGTGTTTGTTTTCCATATGTATTTCTGAAAAGTGTAGGCCTATAGTACTTGGAAAAATTAGTTTTCAAATATACCAACCTAAAAATGAAAAGATGAAGTAAAAGAAAAGTTAATAAATAAGAGGAAGAAGGTAATGGAAAAGATAATTAGTAAGAAAGAAGTCAGTGTTTAAGAGGACAAAAGAAGAGTCGTGGTCAAAGAGCATATAGGTTTTGAAAAAGACTTTAAAAATGGACCGAAACTGGGAAAGCAAAATAAAATGGAAACAGAAAACCTATTGGTTTACTAATATATTATACCTTAAACTCTGAGCCCAAAAGAGTACTAGAGGTTTTTTTTTTCCTTTTTTTTGAGTACTAGGTTTTTTTTTTAACCATAAAAACGACTAGGAAACGTTATTACAATTCTTTATTATCATTACTAGTGTACACGACCCGTCAAAATTGATGGCTAATTATCTAAATACATATACACACGAAGGCACACACAAACAAGTTCATCCCCTCCCACCCAGACCCCTTTTCTAATACCTCTCGAGGTATCTCTCTCGCGTAGGTATGACTATTTCCTCTCCCCTTACCCGAAGGACGGAGAAAGACGGAGGAGTCATACGTTTGACTATCCCGATTAGCGTGACAGAAAAGAAATTATGTGTATATATATATTGTATACATATTTATATACTGTATATGTATGTATATATATATATATATATATATATATATATATATATATATATATATATATATATATTTATACATGTATATAACATTATATATATATATATATATATATATATATATATATATATATATTATATATATATACAGTATATATATATATATATATATATATATATATATATATATATATATATATATACAGTATATATATATATAAATATATATATATATATATATATATATATATATATATATATATATATATAGCCAGACATTTGCCCTTTATTTTATAGTGGAGATTATTATTATTATTATTATTATTATTAGTAGTAGTAGTAGTAGTAGTAGTAGTAGTAGTAGAATCACACCATAAAAACTATAGTAAATTAAACGAGATTCGCGGACATCAAGTCCCACCCCTAGGACGTTACGTACCGACATGAAATTAGGTACAAGGTACCTCAAAACTACATGCTTTTATAAGCCTAATAGTTAGAGAGAGGTTGGCACGGGTTAGAAGACGGCAAGTGCAAATGTGAAGTTAATTGTTTGTTATTAAAATAGCTGCACAATGGAAATAACAAATAAATAGCAGAGGTAAAAATTACGTTTTAATATTAATATCACTATCATTGTTGTTATTAATATTCCAAGAACAGAATATATATATTCATCTTTTATTACCTCTGCCAAAGAAGTTGGAGGGAGGTTGTGTTTTTTATCCCGTTTGTTTGTTTGTAATGTGTGTGTGTTTGTTTGTGAACAGCTTCCTGACCTCAATGTTAATCGTAGGGTAATGAAACGTGTAAGGATTAACTATTATGTAGAAAGCTGGAAATGATTAGATTTTGGAAGGTCAAGGTCAAGCAAAATGTCCAATTCACGTAATCAGCCATAAGTTTGAACATCGTTGTCACAGAGACTTCAAACTTGGTTCATATTTGGGTGTATGAAAATCCACGCCAATTAATACATGTTAAGGTCAAAGGTCAAGGTCAACCAAAAGGTCAAGAAATAATATGCCGCGGTGATGGTCTGCGCTCTACTGAGTACCTCTAGTTATTATTATTATTATTATTATTATTATTATTATTACTTGCTAAGCTATAACCCTAGTTGGAAAAGCAGGATGCTATTAGCCTAGGGGCAACAACACGGAAAATAGCCCAGTGAGGAAAGAATACAAGGAAAAATAAAATATTTTAAGAACAGTAACAACATTAAAATATACATTTCCTACACAAACTAAAAAAAAAAAACTTTAACAATACAAGAGGAAGAAAAATAAGATAGAGTAGTATGCCTGAATGTACCCTCAAGCAAGAGAATACCCCAAGACAGTGGAAGACCATGCTACAGAGGCTACGGCACTAGCTAAGACTAGAGAACAATGGTTTGATACTAAAAAAATGTATCAAATCATAAATGCAATATTGTAAAGTGATACCAGCCCAGCTTCATTTCCCATCTTAGAAACTCCCTCTCTTGCAATTAAGTTTTAATTCAAACACGATTTATTCGCGTATAATGAAATTCAACCTCTATCCGGCCTCCTACCTGCGGAGAAATTTGACCGTTTTATTCCCCCATGAAAGCAGAATACTTTAAACTTTATCCCGAATTTGAATTACGTGAGAGTTAATTTGTCTTTCTACTCTCGTGAAAGCTCTCTCTGGTTAAGTTCAACTTTTCACCCAAAACAAAAAATAGTAATTTTTTTTTTTTTTTTTTTTTTTTTTTTTTTTTTTTTTTTTTTTTAGTCAGGTGTCTAACAATAAATTAGGCAAAGCCTTCTAGCTTTGTTTCACCAAAACCAAAATTAGATTTTTTTTTTTTTTTTTTTTGGTAGTCAGGTGTCTAACATTAAGGTAGCCAAAACCTTTTAGCTTCGTATTCTATTTTAGATCAGAGGTACACCTTAATGCATCATCTAATGTGTTTTAAATACGAGGCATACACCTATTCTTTTGCAGTGGGACCTCTAAGTACACATTGCTGCACTATAGTCCATTTCTTTTAGCGATGCATATTTGCACCGACTCGCGGCGGTGCCCTTTTAACTCGGAAAAGTTTCCGGATCGCTGATTGGTTGGACAAGATAATTCTAACCAATCAGCGATCAGGAAACTTTTCAGAGCTAAAAGGGCACCGCTGCGAGTCGGTGCAAATATGCATCGCTAAAAGAAATGGACTATAGTACATTATCCGTCTTCAGTGTTTTAAAATCATAAACACATATTCGATCCCGTACGTCTGTTCCATTTCCTAATGGAAAGGAAGGATAGTAAAAGATATGAGAAATATATAGACCTATGTGGCAACGTCCCTGCCTGGTGAACGCCAGACTTGGGTTCGAGTCGCACTCAAACTCGTTAGTTCCTTCAGTGTCTGCAACCTCACCATCCTTGTAGTCTAAGGATAAGGGGGTTTATGGGAGCCTATAGGCCTATCTGCTAAGTCGTCAACAGCCTTTGCCTGGCCCTCCTCGAGTCCCACTCAAACTCGTTAGTTCCTTTAGTGTCTGCAACCTCACCATCCTTGTGAGCTAAGGATAAGGGGGTTTAGGGGAGCCTATAGGCCTATCTCCTAGGTCGTGTAATTTGAGTTACGAAATATTTATAATAGGAAGTTATTAACTCGAAAAGATAAAATCCTTTAGGTTTAGGTATTGATATTCTCTCTCTCTCTCTCTCTCTCTCTCTCTCTCTCTCTCTCTCTCTCTCTCTCTCTCTCTCTCTCTCTAAGCTTATAAGATTAATAAAACCAATAACAAGAAAATTTCCTTCAAGAAAAACTTTGTTACTCAACAGATAAATTAACACTATGTTTCTGCAAATCTCTCTCTCTCTCTCTCTCTCTCTCTCTCTCTCTCTCTCTCTCTCTCTCTCTCTCTCTCTCTCTCTCATCTTATAAGATTAATAAAACCAATAACAAAAAAATTTCCTTCAGGAAAAAACTTTGTTACTCAACAGATAAATTACCACTCTCTCTCTCTCTCTCTCTCTCTCTCTCTCTCTCTCTCTCTCTCTCTCTCTCTCTCTCTCTCTCTCTCTCTAAGCTCATAAGCTTAATAAAACCAATACCAAGAAAATTTTCTGTAAAAAAAAACCTTGTTATTCAAACAGAAGCAATCTCTCTCTCTCTCTCTCTCTCTCTCTCTCTCTCTCTCTCTCTCTCTCTCTCTCTCTCTAAGCTCATAAGTTAAATAAAACCAATACCAAGAAAATTTTCAGTAAAAAAAAAACCTTGTTATTCAAACAGAAGCAATCTCTCTCTCTCTCTCTCTCTCTCTCTCTCTCTCTCTCTCTCTCTCTCTCTCTCTCTCTCTCTAAGCTCATAAGCTTAATAAAACCAATACCAAGAAAATGTTCTTTTAAAAAAAAAAAAAAACTTGTTATTCAAACAGAAGCGTTAAAACTATTTTAGCCAGATCACTCCCAACCATCAGAGAGTATCTTTGTGGTAAACAACTTAATTCAAAGGGTTAAAACGTCGTTTGAGAATGGGGAAATATAATTGATAGTGTACACCATCTTTTACATTAACGTTTGATGTTATTTATTTCCTTATTTCTTTATTTCCTTTCCTCACTGGGCTATTTTTCCCTATTGGAGCCCCTGGGCTTATAACATCTTGCTTTTCCAATTAGGGTTGTAGCTTGGATAATAATAATAATAATAATAATAATAATAATATTGAAATGTAAGGTCCCTTCATTCTTTTAGAGTTTAATCAAGGATTGTCCTGTTTAAAGCTTTAAAGGTCGCTCATGAATGGCACAGGCAAGGGACAGTGACATTACCCTGTCAAGCAGGACAAGGCCCTAGAGACTGACCATATATACATATGATCAGCGCCCAAGCCCAACTCTCCACCCAAGCTAGGAATAAGGGGGACCAGGCAATGGCTGTTGATGACCTAGCAGATAGACCTATAGGCTCCCCCAAAGCCCCCTCTCCACGCAAGCTAGGAACAAGGAGAACCAGGCAACGGCTGCTGATGACTCAGCAGATAGACCTACAGGCACCCCCAAACCTCCCACCCTTAGCTGACAAGCATGTCGAGGTTGCAGCGACCAAAGGAACTAATGAATTTGAGCGGGACTCGAACCCCAGTCTAGCGTTCACGACTCAACAGATAGACCTACAGGCTCCCCCAAACCTCCCACCCTTAGCTCGCAAGCATGGCGAGGTCACAGCGACCAAAGGAACTAACGAGTTTGGGCGGGACTCGAACCCCAGTCTAGCGTTCATCAGTCAGGGACGTTCCCGCATCGGCCACCAAAATGTTAATTGATTTTTCTCAGGGATCAAGGAAAAAACAAACGTTTCTCCATATTAACTACGTTACTTTATTCTCCTTTAACCTTTGATTTGGCTGATATTTTTTGAAAGCGGTTCTCTTCCAACAAGCTAAATTATGGAATGATATTTAACAAGGCATTTGCGTTTTATGTATATCAAGCATTATTCTTACTTCAAACTCATTAAAATCTACAATAAAGAGCTTCATCAATGAACCCACTTGATTAAAAAAAAAAAAAAAATTTTA